>NW_004444066.1:337455-348206 GCF_000243295.1 Trichechus manatus latirostris
AATCCTTGACAACTTCAATCTTTTCTCCATTTATCATGACGTTGCTTATTGGTCCAGTTGTGAGGATTTTTGTTTTCTCTACGTTGAGGTGTAATCCGTACTGAAGGCTGTGGTCTTTGATTTTCATCAGTAAGTGCTTCAAGTCCTCTTCACTTTCAAAAAGCAAGGTTGTGTCATCTGCATAATACAGGTTGTTAACGCATCTTCCTCCAATCTTGATGCCCCATTCTTCTTCATAGAGTCCAGCTTCTCAGATTATTTGCTTGAATAGGTATGGTGATAGCATACAACCCTGACACACACCTTTCTTGAACCATGCAGTATCCCTTTGTTCTGTTCGAACAACTGCTTCGATCTATGTACAGGTTCCTCATGAGCACAATTGAGTGTTCTGGAATTCTCATTCTTCACAATGTTATCCATAATTTGTTATGACCCACACAGTCGAATGCCTTAGCATAGTCAATAAAACACAGATAAACATCTTTCTGGTATTTCTCTGCTTTCAGCCAGGATCCATCTGGCATCAGCAATGATATCCCTGGTTCCATGTCCTCTTCTGAATCCGGCCTGAATTTCTGGAAGTTCCCTGTCGACATACTGCTGCAGCTGCTTTTGAATGCTCTTCAGCAAAATTTTACTTGCATGTTATGTTAATGATATTGTTTGATAATTTTCACATTCAGTTGGATCACCTTTCTTGGGAATAGGCATAAATATGGATCTCTTCCAGTTGGTTAGCCAGGTAGCTGCCTTCCAAATTTCTTGGCAGAGATGACTGAGCACGTCTAGTGCTGCATCCGATTGTTGAAACATCTCAATTGATATTCTATCAATTCCTGGAGCCTAGTTTTTCACCAATGCCTTCAGTGCAGCTTGGACTTCTTCCTTCAGTACCATCGGTTCCTGATCATATGCTACCTCCTGAAATGGTTGAACATTGACCAATTCTTTTTGGTATAATGACTCTGTGTATTCCTTCTATCTTCTTTTGATGCTTCCTATGACATTTAATATTTTCCCCATAGAATCCTTCAATATTGCAACTCAAAGCTTGAATTTTTTCTTCAGTTCTTTCAGCTTGAGAAATGCTGATTGTGTTCTTCCCTTTTAGTTTTCTATTTCCAGCTCTTTGCACATGTCATTATAATACTTTACTCTGTCTTCTCAAGCCACCCTTTGAAATCTTCTGTTCAGTTCTTTTACTTCGTCATTTCTTCCTTTCACTTTAGCTACTCAACGTTCAAGAGCAAGTTTCAGAGTCTCTTCTGACGTCCATTTTGGTCTTTTCTTTCTTTCCTGTCTTTTTAATGACCTCTTGCTTTCTTCATGTATGAAGTCCATGATACCATTCCACAACTTGTCTGGTCTTCAGTCTTTGGTGTTCAACGCATCAAATCTATTCTTGGGATGGTCTCTAAATTCAGGTGGGATATACTCAAGGTCGTACTTTGGCTCTTGTGGACTTGTTCTAATTGTCTTCAGTTTCAACTTGAACTTGCATATGAGCAATTGATGGTCTCTTCTGCAGTCAGCCCCTGGGCTTGTTCTGCCTGATGATATTGAGTTTTTCCATCGTCTTTTTCCACAGATGTAGTCTATTTGATTCCTGTGTATTCCATCTGGCGAGGTTCATGTGTATAGTCGCCATTTATGTTGGTGAAAAAAGTTATTTGCAATGAAGAAGTCATTGGCCTTGCAAAATTCAATCATTTGATCTCCAGCATTGTTTCTATCGCCAAGCCCGTATTTTCCAACAATCGATCCTTCTTTGCTTCCAACTTTCACTTTCCAATCACCAGTAATTATGAATGCATCCTGATTGCATGTTCGATCAATTTCACACTGCAGGAGCTGGTAGGAATCTTCAATTTCTTCATCTTTGGCCTTAGTGTCTTAGTTGTGGAGGCCGGCAGGTCCCAAATTCATGGGTCTGGCATCAGGTTAGAGGCTTCTCCTGACTCACATGTTTGCAGGGGCTGACAAACCCAAAATCAGCAGGTCACATGGCAGGCTGCTGACTCAAGGGGCTTCGGGAGGTGGCAAATCCCAATATCTAAAGTCAGGTGGCACACTGTTGGCTCATGTCCCAAGAACTGGATGTCAGATGATGACGAGTTGGATGCAGGACCAGAGTGAGAGTGAGCCTTGCTGGAATACCCATTTATATACTGGAGGCAGGCCACACACCCAAGGAAACTCCCTTTTCAACTGATTGGTTGCTCACAGCAGATCTCATCATGGAAGTGATTACATTATATTATATTATGGAAGAAAAATCAGTGCAATGTCTGCCACACCACTGAGAATCATACCCTAGCCAAGCTGACATATAACATTAACCATCATAGTTCACCCATTGTCAACTGGGCACCTGTACACATCTCCTTAAACCATATATAATCTCTAAATAAAAACAATTTGAAGTCATACCTGCACCGGACATGAGATAACTAACATGCGTACAACCAAAAACGTACTAGCCCCGTTTATGTCTTACAGCTTATAAGTAATTGGATAAAGGAGGGAAGAAAACAAAAATATTTGTTATATATATGTTGTTGGGTGCTGCTGAGTCGGTTCCGACTCATAGCAAACCTATGTAAAACAGAACGAAACACTGCCCACTCCTGCGGCATCCTCAAAATTGTTGCTGTGTTTGAGCCCATTGTTGCAGCCACTGTGTCAATCTACCTCGCCTGACCCAATCCATGGTGTTTTCAATCACCTCATACGCATGCAAAAGCTGGACAATGAATAAGGGAGACTAAAGAAGAATTGACACCTTTGAGTTGTGGTGTTGGTGAAGAATATTGAGTATACCATGGACTGCCAAAAGAATGAACAAATCTGTCTTGGAAGAAGTACAGCCAGAACACTCCTTAGAAGTGAGGATGATGAGACTTCATCTCAAATACTTTGGACATGTTATCAGGAGGGATCGGTCCCTGGAGGAGGACTTCATACTTGGTAACCTGGAGGGTCAGCGATAAAGAGGAAGACCCTCAAAGAGATGGATTAACACAGTGGCTGCAACAATGGGCTCAAGCATAACAACAATCAGGAGGATGGCGCAGGACCAGGCAGCGTTTTGTTCTGTTGTACATAGAGTTGCTATGAGTCGGAACCAACTGGACGGCACCTAAAAACAACAAATATATATATATATGTACCTATGTATATGTACCTATATATGTATGTGTAAGTATGTATGTATGTATATAAATATATACACACACAAACATATAATAAAACAAGGAAGAAGTACTCATAACAATTACAATCCCCATTTCTGCAACTAGTCACATGGTTGTAGCTGGTATTTAGAACTACAGTCCACCCTCTGTATCAACGGGTTCCACATCTGCGGATTTAACCAACCACAGATCAAAAATATTTGAAAAAAAGAAAAAAGAGTTCCAAAAAGCAAAACTTGAATTCTCTGCATGCCGAGCACTATGCTGACTTCATGCAAATGAAATGATGTGTAGGCATACCCTGCTGTAGCCTCCCACCATTTCAAAGATCCTCAGTCTCTTTCCAGAACTCATTGTTTCAGCACTGTTCACTTTGCATCTTGTCATTATTCTCTAAACAATACAGTACTGTATAACAACCATTTACATAGCATTTACATTGTATTAGGTATTATAAGTAATCTAGAGATGACTCAAAGTATACAGGAGGATGTGTGTAGATTATATGCAAACACCATTTTATATAAGGGACTTGAGCATCTGCTAATTTTTGTATACAAGGCGGGGGATACCTTCTTCCACTATCCATTCTGTATTCCCTTTGTCCTCAGCAAGCACTGTAGCTGGTAGTGGTTCTGCACCTGGTGGGGTGACCCAAGCCTTCATTTCTAAAGGGTCTGGGCCATTAGTAAGTCATCTCAGAATTGGGTTGCTGTAGTTTTCCATCGACTTTAATCACAGGACATGGTAACACTAAGAGACATCATAAGGGAGCCCCTGTTACCAGATATACTCTTCTTTACTTCCATTATAGAGTATCAATCTGATTTCCCCTTGGTAATCAGGATCAATCACAATCAGTCACACCAGCCAATATGGTAACTCCTTTCTTTGCCTGTTGATTCAGAGGCATGATGAGCCTGAAGTAGCCAGCTGGCATTCTTAAATTCCTGTTCAATGGAATCAGGGTTATGTCTCCCGGTGGGAGCATTCCTCCCTTTGGAAGTAAGGCCTCTAGACCAACAGAGCATAGGCTCCCAGGGACAGAAAGCAAAAATTTTGCAAGTGGGTCACTAGGGGTAATAGTGAGTGGTACCACTTCCATTTCCACCCCTTGATTCCTGGATCCATGAATCCTGGCTATGGGAGATACAGAACCATATATTGGACGCTGGTTTAGAGCATACATAGCCTCCTGGAGAACACTGCCCCAACCCTGTAATGTATTGCCACCTAGCTGGCACTATAATTATGTCTTTATAAGGCCATTCCCTCATTCTATCAAGCCAGCTGCTTAAGGATGTTGGGGAACATGGTAAGACCACTGAATTCCATGAGCATAGGCCCATTGCTACTCTTCATTTGCTGGTAAATAGGCCAGAGTAGCACACCCAAATAAGGGATATGTAGCCTCCAAAGTCCAAAAAGGCCCACTTGGTGTTGTGCCTCCTTTTTAGTTGTAGGAGGGGCCAGATTCAACAACTTATCCTTCACTTTAGAAGGAATATCTCAACATGCCCACCTCACTGGATCCCTAGGAATTTCGCTGAGGTGGAAGGCTGCTGAATTTTTGTCAGGTTGATTTCCCATCCTCTAGCACACAAATGTCTAACCAATAAGGCTAGAGTCATTGAAACTTCTTCCTTACTAGGTCCAATCAGCATAATGTCATCAATGTAATGAACTAGTGTGACATCTTGTGGAAGGGAAAGCTGATCAAGGTCCCTGAGGACTAAATTATGACATTGGGCTGGAGAGTTGACATAGCCCTAAGATAGGACAGTGGAGGTATATTGCTGGCCTTGTCAGCTGAAGGCAAACTGCTTCTGGTGGTCTTCCAAAACAATATGAAGAAGAAGTCACTAGCCAGACCAATAGCTGCAACCAGGTACTAGGAGATGTATTAATTTGCTCAAGCAATGAAACCACCTCTGGAACAGCAGCTGCAATGAGTCACCACCTGGATAAGTTTTTGATAATCCACCGTCATTTTCCAAGATCCATCTGTTTTTTTCACAGGCCAAATAGGCAAGCTGAAGGGGGATGTGGTGGGAATCACCACCCCTGAATCCTTCAAGTCCTTGATGGTGGCAGTAATCTCTGCAATCCTTCCTGGAATGCAGTATTGCTTTGGTTTACTATTTTCCTAGGTAGGGGCAGTTATAATGGCTTCCACTTGGCTTTTCCTACAATAATAGCCCTTACTCCACATGTCAGGGATCCAGTGTGGAGGTTCTGCCAGTTGCTGAGTATATCTATTCTAATTATGCATTCTGGAACTGGGGAAAAAACTACAGGGTGGGTTCTGGGAGCCACTGTGAGACGGACTTGAGATAAGACCTGGCCTCTCTATATGCCCCTACTCTGACTGGTGGGTCACAGTGACATTTTGGGTCTCCTGGAATTCATGCAAGTTCAAAGCTAGTCTTCAATAATCTCTGAAAAGTCTAGTTATTTCCTTTTCCCCATTGAACAGTCACTCTCATAAAAGGTAACAGATCCCTTTTGGGAAGGCTGGGAGAAAGATTAACAGTACAAATTTTTTGCAGTGTAGTGGGGTCCTTCTTCAAGGGGATCTGGCCTCCTCCCTTCATTCAAGGGTTTTGTAAACTGGCTCAAGTCTAGGAATTGATGGAGGGGCCGTGAATCTCTATTCCGGTGAATCAAGTTAGACTGCTGCTCACTTGGCCTAGAATTCTGCTTGTACAGATCAAGTAAATATTTAGGAGATTTCCCATCCATTTCACTCCTAGGGACACCATGACTAAGTAGCCAATGCCCTAAGTCCATATAAGTCAGACTATTCTGATTACTGCTTTGATTCTTCTATCCATTATAGTAACCATGCCTACCTTGTCTTTGTCGATTAAGTTCCACCACTTGGTCCCTACCACCACAGGGTGCAATCAGCCCTACTGTAGTTAAGTATCTTAATTCAGTTAGTGCAGTTCCCACTGTCAAATCTGACTTACATAAAATAGCAATCACAGCAGTCTTCCAGGATGCTGGGGCCCTCTTCACAAATTTGTTCCTCACTGTTGTGGTAAAAGGTATGTCCTCTGGGTAATCCATGGGTGGGTCTGTGGGTCCAACCTGATAAATCCACTCTAAAATACCAATTTCCATAAGCTTTTGGATACCTTCTTCTACAGTATACCAAGGCAGGTCTGGCATTTCAACTCGATTTACTGTAGGCCACTGTTTAATCCATGCTTCACTGAACCAACCAAATAAACTATTAGATCCTTTTCTAAGCCCTCGAGCTGAAGCATCGAATGAAGGATCTCTGCTTGGTGGGCCCATATCAATAAACTCAGACTGATCCAACTTTAAGTTCCTTGCAGCATTATCCGGCACCCTTAATAGGCATTCCCACACATATTCCCCAGGTTTCTGTTTGTATATATTAGGAAAATCAAGCAGTTCTTTTGGGGTGTAGCGTATCTCCTCCTGGGTCACACTTTGTACTTCACCTCTTACGGTTCGCTGGGACTTAAGTCTAGTTACAGGTCTAGAAGCAAAAATGGGTGGTGGGGTGGGTCCTGAGGACATTCAGCAATTTCTTGTAAGGTAACTGCCTCGGGTGATGCCCTAGGCAATGCAGGCAATATCTCCGACAAGGAGTCTTCAGGCAAAACTGGATTAGTCTCATCAGACACGAGTGAAAGGGATTATTGTTTTATTGGGGAAGGTGGCTTAGCAGACAAAGGTGGAGTAACCTCTTCAGATGGGAGTGAGAGGGCTGGTTCTGTTGGCAGGAATGATTCAATGGAATTTGGGGGCTTAATACTCCCAGCTTCCTTATTATCTGCCAATATGTCCCTGTCCCAAGTTCAGGATGCCACATCTTTCTTTCCAGTAGATGTCTTCACTTTAATTTCAGACACCATTCTAGACTGGGAATTTAATTGGCATTATAATTCAGCCACTCTTACAATAAGACTCTGGGTTTGGTTTTTGGCAACATCAGCTTTGTTACTACAAAAAAGAAGGCTTTCTTTCCGGGCAAACGTGGCAACTTGCAGGTCTTTTATATGGCGCTTGAGCTGCGACTCTGAAGCCCTGAGCTCATCTCTTTTTTCCATCACTTTGTCTAGTGAAAGGAAGACCAACCAACCAGCTTCCTTATACGTCTCACTCTAACAGAACTGTAGAAAAGTATCCAATATGCAATCACCTGGAGCCTTGTCTCTCACAAACATTTGATGCATTGGTGGTGACATTTTGCATATTTCTGTTGCCACCTCAAACCATGGATTAGCAGTGCCCTCTACTACTGGAAGCAGGGTCATCAGTGCCTTTAAGACTAGACAGACTTGAGAATCAGTTCAGAAAACTTACCTCTACGATTTTGTTCCTCTAGCACCACTCTACTCCAGGAATTGCAGAATACCATTTGAGATGTTTCAACAAACAGATGCAGCACTGGAAGCACTCACTCGTCTATGCCAAGAAATTTGGAAGACAGCTACCTGGCCAACCAACTGGAAGAGATCCATATTTATGCCTATTCCCAAGAAAGGTGATCCAACTGAATGTGAAAATTATCAAACAATATCATTAACATAACATGCAAGTAAAATTTTGCTGAAGAGCATTCAAAAGCAGCTGCAGCAGTATGTCGACAGGGAAATCCCAGAAATTCAGGCCGGATTCAGAAGAGGACATGGAACCCCGGATATCATTGCTGATGCCAGATGGATCCTGGCTGAAAGCAGAGGAATACCAGAAAGATGTTTATCTGTGTTTTATTGACTATGCTAAGGCATTCGACTGTGTGGGTCATAACAAATTATGGATAACATTGTGAAGAATGAGAATTTCTGAACACTTAATTGTGCTCATGCAGAACCTGTACATAGACCGGTAGGCAGTTGTTTAAACAGAACAAGGGATACTACATGGTTTAAAATTAGGAAAGGTGTGCATCAGGGTCGTATCTTTTCACCATACTTATTCAATCTGTATACTGAACAAATAATCTGAGAAGCTGGACTATATGATGAAGAATGCAGCATCAGGATTGGTGGAAGACTCATTAACGACTTGCATTATGCGGATGACACAACCTTGCTTGCTGAAAGTGAAGAGGACTTGAAGCACTTACTGATAAAGATCAAAGACCACAGCCTTCAGTATGAATTACAGCTCAACATAGAGAAAACAAAAATCCTCACAACTGGACCAATAAGCTACACCATGATAAACTAAAAAAATACTGAAGTTGTCAAGGATTTCATTTTACTTGGATCCACAATCAATGCCCATGGAAACAGCAGTCAAGAAATCAAACAATGTATTGCATTGGGCATATCTGCATCAAAAGACCTCTTTCAAGTGTTAAAAGCAAAGATGTCACTTTGAGGACTGAGGTGCGCCTGACCCAAGCCATAGGATTTTCAATTGCCACATATGCATGCAAAAGCTGGACAATGAATAAGGAAGACCAAAGAAGAATTGATGCCTTTGAATTATTGTGTTGATGAAGAATACTGAATACACCAGGGACTGCCAGAAGAATGAACAAATCTGTCTTGGGAAGAAGGACAGCCAGAGTGCTCCTTGGAAGCGAGGATACTTTGGACATGTTATGAGGAGGGACCAGTCTCTGGAGAAGGACAACATGCTTGGTAAGGTAAAGAATCAGCCAAAAAGAGGAAGATCCTTGGCGGATGGATTGACACAGTGGCTGCAACAATGGGCTCAAGCATAACAATGATTGTGAGGATGCATAGGGCCAGGCAGTGTTTTGTTCTGTTGTACGTATGGTTGCTATGAGTCGAAACCAGCTCAACGGCACCTAATAACAACAACAAAAACCACTCTCGGTACCAGATGTCTAAGCCTGGGTTCCCTCGAAGAGCAAAACCAGTGAAATGTATAGACATATAATTACAGAAAGAGAGAGATTTAGTTCAAAGAAATGGCTCGTGCAGTTGTGGAAGCTGGAAAGTCCCAAATCCATGTGTCAGGCATCAAGCTGGAGGCATCTCCTGATTTATGTGGCTGCAGAGGTTGATGAATCCAAAATCTGCAGGTCAAGAGGCAGGCTGCTGGCTCATGACCCGAGAACCAGAGGTCAGATACTGACAAGTCGGATGTAGGCTCCAGAGCAAGAGTGAGCCTTGCTGTAATATCCGTTTATATACTGGAAGCAGACCACACCCCAAAACTTCCCCTTCAACTGATTGGCTGCTCATAGCAGATCTCATCATGGAGGAGGTGATTATATTATATCAGATCTTATCATGAAAGTGATTACATTATATTACATTATGGAAGAGCAATCAGTCCAACGTCTGCCAAACCACTAAGAATCATAGCCTAGCCAAGCTGACACGTAACACTAACCATCACAGTTAGTTTTGACGTACCCTTGGTAAATTCTCATTGGAGCCAAGGGGAAAACAGTCTCAGAATATGAAACTCTTGTGCCCCAATTGGGAATGACGCAATTCCTGCAAACTTTCCTTACCATATTGAATAGGCTATCCATTAGCATTCCAGTTTCCCCTGTATTTGCTTTCATAAGTGTTGTTAGAAGAGCAGCCAGCTTCTTATTCTACTGTGGATATGAATTAACAGATATGGTGTGAAGCAGGGAATTGCATTTATGGAATTACAAAACTGAATGCTATAATAGTAGTGAGAAAACCAGTCGGTATGTCTCTTTGACTCTCTGGGTCTCAGTTTCTTCATCCGAAAAGTATAGGGATTAAACTAGAATCTTTCTAGTAAATAATGATTCTAAGTCATGCAGCCTACTACACCATGAGGCTACAGCGGGCCTCAGCAAACTACTACCTGTGAGCCAAATATGCTGCTGCTGCTGCCTGTTTTTGGTACAGTCTGCAGGAACCACTGGGCTGGGCTAGCACTGTGAGCCTCAGAAGCCAAGCCAGGCATCTTCCTCTGCCTGTTTCTCCCTCTGTTCCCAGCACCTGCCTGCACCTCATCCTGCCCAGAGCCCATGCTGGTCACAGCTTACACACTGGGGACTCTGCTGCTGGTGAATAACAGTCACAAAGTGGTGGCATTTCAGTTCAAGAATCTCAGTAGGTCCAAGCTGAGACAGGATCTGAGTGTCACAGGAGCAGAGAGTTCAGTGACCATGCCAGCAGCCCCTCTTCCTCCTGCCCGAACCCTTAACGTTCTACTGGCAGGTCCTTCCTCCTTGGACTGGCTCCCTCTTCGCTCCACTTTAGTGCAACTGGGTGTCAAGTGTGCCCACCACCAGGAGCAACCCACCCTAGGCAATCAGGAGGGATTTTGCCTCTTGGCCTGCAAAGCCTAAAATATTTATGATCTGTCCCTTTACAGAAAAAGTTTGTCAACCCATGAACTATAGCATAATCTGTAAGAGAATAGGGTATTGAGTTAGATAACCTAGGTTCAAATTCTAGCTCTGCCACTTCCTACTGGTGTGACCTTGTGTCGCAGCAGCAACGGTTGTTGGGACGGTAGAGACAGTAACCAAACACAACTCTTACAGAGAAGTGGGGCCAGGAGGGTCACTCTGAGGAGTCGACCACGGCTTCAGTCCCAGGAGTTTAT
>NW_004444066.1:349086-350313 GCF_000243295.1 Trichechus manatus latirostris
AAAGATTCATTAACAATCAAACAAACATTGATTTACACAAATGCACTATCGATTGGAAAGGAATCATCTAACTTAGAAATCTATCTATACAGAAGCATCTAACTAGGAGAAGCAGAAAATACAGAGGAGTTTACACATAACAAATTTTCACTGGGAGCTTACTGATTAACAAAATACAGGTAATTACTGATTATCAAAATAATAGCATAGGAAGGGCTTTCTTAAGAGGAGGTCTTTATTTTTCCCGTCTCTTGTTTATGTAACTGGTAGCGAATGGTCCAGGAGTAGGCCGACTTCTGTTGGTGATGGGAGATCTTCAGGGAGTAGAGACATCGGATGACTACTATAAAGAGGCACAAAACTATTAAACATCCTATAGCAAAAAGGATCCAGACACGGAGATTGAGTCCAGAGAACCAATGTGTGGGATTCAGCCAGTAGGCAAAATCATTAAGTGTATTAAGTGTAGCCTTATTAGACTCTGATTGTAATCTCAAGAGCTGTTCTTGTAATTGAAATTGTAATTTTTGAATATCACCTTTCAGTGGAGAAGAAAAGCTAGCCAGAAGACTATTTTTAACATCCTTTGAGGAGTCATTATATGGAAGGGCTGTAACACAGAAGCGAGTGTATTCAGCATCACAGGTTAATTGAGAATGTTACCATAGGGCCTCGTGTCGTTCTCCAAGCCAAAGGACTGAGGCTTCTAAAGCACCCAGACGCTTGAGGATCTCTTGATCAATATGTGCCATAGTTTGCATTTCAGAAGTAACATTTTGCATATAAGTGTTAAACTGCTGGGAGGTCTGAATAGATTGGGAGAGAGCTGCAGCTAGCTGCCATAGCGGCACTAGCAGTGGCTGTGATAATAGAGGCTATGAGAATTCCAAGAAACCTTTTAGTTCGTATTTTCTGTAATGCATCAACAACCTGAGCGAGGGGGGAACTATCTTGCCAGGGGTGTGTAAGATTAACGGACAGCCAAAAGTGGCTTTTTTGTCAAAGAACAAATACAGAATTGATGTTAAGAGTGGAGACATTTTGCCTGGACAGACATAGAGTAATCCAAGTAGAGCCACTGGATAATGTTAATTGAAAAGAAGCATTTATTTTGATGATATCCGGAGGACTAGAAGTTACAGCAAAAATGTATGGTCGAGACATGCATATAAGCACAGAATCGTTATGGTCATGGAGGGTCCATTGTAATTTGGGGAGTGGGTTCTT
>NW_004444066.1:355298-429939 GCF_000243295.1 Trichechus manatus latirostris
GCATCGGAGGCTTGACTGAATGCTTGCCTATTCATCTGACTCTGGGCCTGGGGAGTGGAATGATTCCCAACACCCAGGAGCATGTCAAGACTAACAGGGATATTATGGTTCAGATTGTCCATGGCATAAAGGTTACAATGTTCCTTGTATTCTTGACTCCATACGCTAAATTGAGCAGGGGTTAAGACTGATCGCATTAAAACTTTCCAATCCCAGGGGATTATCTCATAGTTTTGTCCTATAGCTTCTACAATTCCTTTTGTAAAGGAACACTGTAAACCATTCTCTATCACGCTTTTACGGAGTTCTTTAAAAACTTGAAAGTCAAGGCCATCGTGATGGCGGTCCTGATCCCCGAATGACAGGATAAGCAGAAAACCCCTTTCTCACGGCCCTCCCGCAAACATCTTTCCATAAGAGAAATCAGCCTTGGGAGGCGTGAAAAGAGGAGGGTCATAAACATTTTCTTTACTAGGGGAGGGAGCAGAAGGAGCTGCCTGTAGGGGCTGTAAAGCGAGGCGGCAGTGATGCCAAGCAATAAGAACTGAAGCTGGGATGTTCATGTCACGAATGATGTTACCGATACATTCCCATGCTTCTACATCAAGGTTATCCCCGAGACTCAATTAAAAGCAGAAGCTGGGTAAGGGCTTCTTCTGACACCTTGAGCTTGGAGGCCTTTAACAATCCCAACAACTGGGTTTTGTGTTGACGCTGTTCAGAAGAAAGAGAATTTCCCATAGCGAGGAGGAATAGCAAAATGAACGAAAGAGTGATAGGAAAACTCCTGGCCCAAAGCCTGAAATCCCTTGAGGGAGCATACGAGAAAGCCCCACCGCTCCCAGGGCTATAGCAGCCCGAGATGAGAACGTCGGGGAAAGTCCTGCCCGCGGAAAAACCCCGCTGCTCCTGGGGCTGTAAGAGCAGCCCGAAATGGACGTGTCCTGTACTTACCACCTTCAGGGATTGAGTGCGAGGATGTCTACAGCATCCTCACACGGGGCACCATCTGTTGCAGCGACGACGGTTGTCGGGACAGTGGAGACAGTAACCAAACACAGCTCTTACAGAGAAGTGGGGCCAGGAGGGTCACTCTGAGGAGTCGACCCCGGCTTCAGTCCCACGAGTTTATTTATACTCAATACAGCAAGCAGTGAAGCAAATAACAGAACATTGGGCTTTGGGTGTGGGCAAGGGAGAAGGAATTCAGGTAAACAAGCCAATCAGTAAAGGGACAATAGGTTTGGGAAAACAAGTCGTGACAAGTCTCAACATGTTGGGAGCAAGTCTCAACATTCTGTGCAGCATAGAGGCCTGTGGGGGCTGCAGTTGTCAATAGTGCAGCCATGTTTGAATGGCATATATCCCCACAACCTTGGGCAAGTTACTTAGCCTCTCTGAGCCTGTTTCCTTACCTGTAAAATTGGATTAATAATTGTAGTACCTGCCTCTCAGTGTTGTTCTACGTATGTAACTTGCTGTGCAAATAATACTTATCGGGTAATGTTAGCAAATTTAGCAATTGTCCATGTCATAAACGTTCCTAGACATAAAAGTCATCAAAATTCATTGAGTAATGCCTTAGGCTGGGTTCTCTAGAGAAGCAAAACCAGTGAAGCATGTGTGTGTGTGTGTATACATATAGATATATGTATAGAGAGAGAGAGACAGAGAGAGATTTATATCAAGGAAATGGATCACACATTTGTAGAGGCTGGAAAGTCCCAAGTCTGGGGGTGAGGCATCATACTGGGGGTTTCTCCTGACTCATGGAGCTGCAGGGACTGACAAACTCAAGACTGGCAGGTCAGACAGCAGGCTGCTGACTCAAGTCCTAAGAACCGGAGTTCAGATGATGACGAGTTGAATGCAGAATCCAGGGGAGAGCAAAAGCCAGTGAGCTTTGCCAGAAGGTCCATATATATTAGATGCAGGCCCCACCCCCAAGGACATCCCTTCAACTAATTGGCTGCTCATAGCAGATCTCACCATGGAGGTGATTACCTTATATCAGATCTCATTATGGAGGTGATTACATCATTACATAACTGAAAACTACATCATAATTGCCAGACCACTGAGAATCATGGTCTAGCCAAGTTGACACACAACATTAACCATCACAAGTACCTACTGTGGGTCAAGCCCTTTGCCAGGGCGTCACCAAGCCCATGGTCTAGAAAGGGAAAGGGATTTGTTAAAAAAAAAAAAAAAAAGAAGGCGTGCAGTACGCAAGTTGCTTTAACAGAACACAGCTGTGGGACAAAGGCATGCATGGTCAAGTCCCTCTTTGAGAAGTCAGACAAGGTTTCACAGAGGAAGACACCTTTGAACTGGTAAGCAGATAAAGGTATTCCTGGCTGAGGTACCTTGTACATGGGGTCTGAAGGCTTTAAAAGATACTTCATATTCTTATTAGTGGATCAGCAAAAGTCAGATAGACCTTGAGTGCAAGTGGCAGGTATTTAGAAAATGAGGCTGAAGAGGTAGATTGGTCCCACATCCTGGAAGACCCCCTACACTATCCCAAGAGTAAGAAGGTTTGTCCTGTAGATGATGAACCGCCATTGAAGGAAGCAAAACAAAAACAAAAAAGGAGCAAAATTAAAACATAGTATTAGGGATTTAATTGTGTTCCCCCCCCCACCCCCCGCCAAGAAAAAAAAATATGAGTTGGAATCCTTACTCCTATAGCTGCGGATATAATCTCATTTGGGAATAGGGTTTTCTTTGTTATGTAAATTAGGCCATATCAGTGTAGGATGTGTCCTAAACCTAACCACTTCTGAGTTATAAAAAGAGCAAATTAGATACAGAAGTAACCACATACTGTACTGGGGAAGACAGATGCCATCTGAGGATATCCAAGGAACCAAGGAATGCCTGGAAAGGAATCAACACGGCTGAGACCCTGATTTGGACTTTCAGACTCCAGAACTGTGAGAAAATACATTTCTGTTCTTTAAAGCCACCCGCTTGTGGTATTTGAGTTACAGTAGCACGAGGAAGGAGCCCTGGTGGCGCAGTGGTTAGGAGTTGGGCTGCTAACCAAAAGGTCAGCAGTTCGAATCCACCAGTCACTCCTTGGAAACCCTATGGGGCAGTTCTACTCTGTCCTATAGGGTCGCTATGAGTTGGAATTGACTCCATGGCTCACAACAACAACAACAGTACTTCACAAGTACCTGAGTGGTGCAAATGGTTAAGTGTTTGGCTACTAACCAAAAGGTTGGCAGTTCAACCAGAGGCACCTCAGACGAAAGGCCTAGTGATCTGTTGTTGTTGTTAGGTGCCATTCAGTCAGTTCCAACTCATAGCAACCCTATGTACAACAGGACGAAACACTGCCTGGTCCTGTGCCATCCTCACAATTGTTGCTATGTTTTAGCCCATTTTGTAGACGGTGTATCAATTCATTTTGGGTCACTGAGTTGGAACTGACTTGATGGCAATGGGCCTGGTGATCTATTTCCTAAAAATCAACCATCAAAAACCCGATTGAGTACAGTTCTACTCACACACATGAGGTCACTGTGAGTCTGAACCAACTTGGCAGCAACTGGTTACTGGTTAGCGCTTCATAGTTTGAAAGTGCTATCATGGCCATGATAATTTTTTGTTTTCACCAAGACAGGAATTATTTTTCCCATGCTATGTGTTATAGAACAAAACTCAGAGGTGAAAAATGGCTTTCCCAAGATCACACAGCTAGAAAGTGCCAAAAATATTCACCCAGATTTGATAATATCCTACACTGGCAAAGCAGAGGGGAAACGGGAACTCTCATACATTTGTGGTCAGAGTGTAAATTGGTCCAGCTTTTCACAAGGGCTCCTTGTCAATATTTATTAAATGTGGTTACTCTTTGACCTGGCAGTTCAACTTTTGGGTCTCTGTCTTAACCTGAGCCTCCACAGAAAGCAGAGCCTAATATAAGATCTTGCAGGCAGGGAGCCTACCCTGAGAAGTGATCCTAGTGAACTGGGGTGAGTACAGGGCTGGGAAGAGTGAAATAGGAGGAAAGAAAGTCAATATAAAGGTACGTTATCAAGGTGGTCACTGTTTTGTACCACTAGGGCTTGATCCTGCTGGAATGTTCTGAGGAGTCATGGAAAATGCCTGAGGGATGGAAAAGGGGGACATTTATCCATAGGCTCCCACCCTACGTTGGTCAAAGTTTGCCCCATAGGATGTTAACTCTTTCACACTCCTATATTTGTCAAGTGGATTCTCAGAGGTGTCTCAAGAATGTATTCAAGTATTAACTATATCGTTAAAAATAAAAAGATTGGGAGATGGAGGGGGAAACGAAGACACAACTCTTATGGGACACTGAACTTTTGTTAAAGATGATGGAAAAATTCAGGAATGGTAATGATTGAACAACGTGACGAACATATTTAATGCCACTGAACTGAACTGTACATGTGAAGATTGTTGAAATGGACAATGTGTTGTTACCTACATATTTACCACAATTAAAAAAAAAATCAGTGGGTGGCACATGGTAAACACTCAATAAAAGTTCACTGTGATTATTTTTATTATTATCACTACTGTCAGCATCAGTTAATGGACTCAATGCATGCCAATGTGATTAAAAGCCTGAATATTACCCAGAGGTGGGGGGGAAAGATTGGGAGAAGGTTTGGGAAGGGGCCTGGAGTTGGCACTAGAACACAGATCTCCAGTCATGTCTAATTGAAGAGTCTGGCAGATGGGGCTCGATGGAACTGGAATTATGGGGAATAGAATCCAGACTCTGAAGGTGGGGAAAGAGACCTGGCAGGAGATAGGGTGTTTTAGTCCTCTACCAGGAGACTTTCCATATCTCACAGCAATCACACACCTAGGTATATACTCAAGGGAATTAAAAGCAGGGACTCAGACACTTGTGCATCAGTGTTCGTTGCAACATTATCATAATAGCCAAAAGATGGAAACAACCCAAGAGTCCATCAAAAGATGAATGGATAAACAAAATGTGGTATACTTGTACAATGGAATATTATTCCACCATAAAAAGGAAAAATGGGCTATGTAGTTTCCCAACTGCAATTGTATTAAACTCTTAATAAAGCTCTCCGTTTTAACTTGAAACAGGGTTCAAGTTTTTCTCTACAACAGTTTTTACCACAATAAAATTTAATGCCCACCTGCCTTATATCGGCTGACTCTCTCTAAAACCCTGGGCAGCAGGCCAAAAATGGGAGAGCTACCAAAATCCCACTGCGCACGCGCATTTCCACCGGCGCAAAGCCCTTCTAATTCAGAAGCCTTACGTCAAAGTCTACGTTGAAAGACGTAGGCAAGGCGGCGAGAAAAACGCAGATTTCGGATCACGTGATGCAGTGGGAGTGTCGTTGACTCCTCCCGCTCCAAGATGGCGTCTTTGCTGCAATCCGAGCGGGTTCTCTACCTAGTCCAGGGAGAAAAGAAGGTTCGGGCCCCACTCTCGCAGCTTTACTTCTGCCGCTATTGTAGCGAGCTGCGGTCGCTGGAATGTGTGTCTCACGAGGTAATGGAGTCGTCCCGTAAAGGGTGTGTGTGTGTTGTGGGGGTGGGGGGGTGTTCATCCTAGTCACCGCGACCGGCGAGGAAGTTCCGCCTGTTGGAGGCCGGTAGTCATTTTCCCAGCTTGTTGATTGGCAATTTCTTCTGTCCCTCAGATTTGGCTGCGATTTAATTTGCTTATAATTTGTCACTTGGAGAGGTGGGGCGGCTTCGGGTGGGGCTGAGCGGATCTTCTGGTTCTAGAGCGCCCTCTGATTGGACAAACTTGATTGCGGAGGAGGGAACCCTGCCTATCTCCTGGGTGGCTTGGGGAAGAAAGAAGTGTAGGGTGCATAGTTCGGGCCAGCTGAGGAACGAGACAGCTTCCACGGGTTGATTTAGCGGGCGAAGGGGCGCGGTATTCTCATTCATGCCCCCACCCATCCTGGAAATTCTGCCCCTACTTTGACCAGAAACGGAGCCCTCATCAGACTGCCTTGCCCTGCTTTCTGGCTGAGGCCCAGGCCTGCAGTACGGAAGAGCTTGGGGTGGAGTAAGCTGAGTAATAAGTGCTTAGAATGTGGTCTGTCATGTAAGAAGCGCAAAATGTTAAATTTGTGGCTCTTCTCCTGAGGGTGCAGTGCTGTGCTTCATACGCACAGCGGGTATTGAAGATGGGATTGTTCAGAATGTAGAAGATCCCCTGCTCTCAGAAAATCAACAGATAACAGCAAAACCTCAAAATTTCTGCAGCACTTAGCATATCTTGTTCATTGGGTGAGCTTTGGGGATTAAAAGAAAAATATGACATACACCCTGCTGTTGAGTAACTCACCATCTAATGAAGGAAAAGCTGACAGTAAAAACAAACAAACAAACAAACAAACCCGTTGCCGTTGAGTTGATTCCGACTCATAGGGACCCTATAGGACAAGTAGAACTGCCTCATAGGGCTTCCAAGGAGCAGCTGGTGGATTGAAACCGCCGACCTTTTGGTTAGCAGCCAAGCTCTTAACCATTGCACAACCAGGGCTCTGCTGACAGTAATAATAGTAAACCCACTGCCATCGAGTGGATTCCAACTCATAGTGAACCCGTAGGGTTTCTAAAGCTGTAAATCTAAGAAGCAGACTGCCACATCTTTCTCCTGTGGAGCCACTGGTGGTTTCCTATCACTGACCTTTAAGTTAGTGGTTCATCGCTTTACCCACTGCACCACCAGGACTCCTTGCCTGTAGTAATGATTACCATTTATTCAGTACTTTCCATGTGCCAAATGCTTTGCATAATCTCCTTTAATCCTTCCTACAAACTAATGAAATGGGTACTTCTTTAAAAAACCATTTTACAGGTAAAGGAACAGAAACAGAGTGCTTGCTCTAGGTCACAGAGTGGGCAGCTTGGGGATGGGAGGGAGCATCAGGATTTGAACTTTGTAAACAGTCTGACTCCAAGCACTTTACTGAAGATCCCTGGACTGTTAAAAATGTATATAAAAACATGTTCTATACTACAAACC
Source organism: Trichechus manatus latirostris (assembly GCF_000243295.1). Classification (NCBI taxonomy): domain Eukaryota; kingdom Metazoa; phylum Chordata; class Mammalia; order Sirenia; family Trichechidae; genus Trichechus; species Trichechus manatus. The sequence goes on from NW_004444066.1 coordinate 362,311, forward strand.
ATTTTACACATTATTAATAATTTTATTCTATTGGGGATTTTTTCATAATAATACTGAGAATAATCAGGGAAAGCAATAAAATAAGAAAAATCAACATCGTATATCATATGTATTTGTATATATAACATACATCCCCCCCCACACACACACACGCCCAGCAACACAAGAAAAATCAATGCCATATTCCACGTGTTTTGTGAGGTGTGTGTGTTTCTTTTTGGCAGGTCCCTTCTCTTCATAATGCTTTCCTGTTCCAACTCCACCCTGGATCAGATTCTTCTGTAGTGGGCATTAGGGAGTTCAGTCTCCATGATTTCTTAGGATCTCATCAGCTGGGACACAGCCTGTGACTGCATCTTTCATAGTCTGTTGTGTACCTGTGAGGTGGAGGCCATCAGAGTTTGGGGAAGGATGGGGTTAGTGAGGGCTGGGGCAGTCGAGAAAGTGCTAATGGAGAAGGTTGGACTGAAGGTTTACCTGAAGGGATTGAGCAGAATTTGGAAAGGGAGCAAGAAGGAATCAGTTACATTTTGCCTTTTGTGATAGTGTAAATATTAGTACTGTATTTTATGTTCCTGCACATTATTTGAGCAGCAACTGTTAATCTTTTCCAATCTGTTGCAGAAGATGAGAGAAGATACCAGTTTCCATCATAGTATTTATGTTCACATAAAACTACCCTTATGCGGGTGATTAGAATTCTCCAATTATCAAATAATCTATCTACCTTAAAGAAAATAAATATTCAGGCCTTTAAAAGTGCGATGAATTTAATATTTAGACTGCTTTTTTTGAGTTAAATACAATAAGACCAATTATTTTAGTTGTTCAATATTTCAGTACCTTAATTGACAGCCAACTATTATAATTGCTGTCCATAAGTTGTATACCTGTGAAAGTTGAATTGGCAAAAGTTGTATGATAAAATATACTTAAAACAATGACAAAAAAAAAAAAAAACTGCTGAGGCTGCTTGTGTACAACCAAACATCTCATGGGATTTGGTTCATTGGTTTGGAGGTTTTGGATCATGGTTTCATAGGACATCCCAGTTAATTGGCCTAATACTATGTTTAGCACTTCTGTTCTACCTCCTAGTTCATCACGTGTTGACTGCAGCCTTAAAAGCTTGCCAGCAGCCGCCCAAGGCACAACAATAGGTCTCTGTTCACCTGGAGCAGAAGAGGAAGAAGGAGTCAGGAATAGGAGGAGGATATGGAATGTGTGGCTAATTGCCTCCGTGAGCAACTGCTTCCTTTGCCATGAGACCAGAAGAACCGACTGGTGCCCAGCTACCATTACTGAACATTTTGATCAAAGATTCCATAGAAAAATCCTGATCACAAGGGGGAAAATGCAGAACAGAATTTCAGATTCTTATGGACTGTAGACTTTCTGGAGTCATGGAGGGTGGATAAACCCCTGAAACTATTGACCTGAGATAATCTTTAAACTTTAAACCAAAAATATCCCCTGAAGTCATCTTAAAACCAAACTGTAGTTTAGCTTAACTAGTAAAAAAGGTCTGCTTTCAGCATTATTCTCTTTTAAGAACTATCTATATGGGATCAAATTGGCAATAGCAATTGGAAAGATTAGATAGGAACCTCAGGGGGCAGTGAGTTTATGTTAATGAAAGAGGAACAGCTCAGAAAAGCTAAGTGAAAATGGTTGCACAACTTGAAGAATGTAATCAGTGTCTCTGAATTGTACCTGTAGAAACTGTTGAATTGGTGTATGTTTTGCTGTGTATATTCTCAACAACAACAGCAAACTAAATATCATTTAGAAAAAAAAAAATGAACTGAGGGAAAAAAATCTCTTAATTGGTTGGCTACAGCTGACTTCAAGGAGTAAGGTATGCCTGACCCAAGCCATGGTATTTTCATTTGCTTCGTATGCATGGGAAAGCTGAACAGTGAAAAAGGAAGACCAAACAAGAATTGATGCATTTGAATTACTCTGTTGGGGAAGAATGTTGAATAAGCCATGGACTGCCAGAAGAACAAAGAAGTCTGTTTTGGAAGAAGTACAACCAGAATGCTCCTTAGAAGCAAAGATGGCAAGACTTTGTCTCATGTACTTTGGACATGGTATCAGGAGGGACCAGTCTCTGGAGAAGGACATCATGCTTGGTAAAGTAGAGGGTCAGCAAAATAGAGGAAGACTGTCAACAAGGTGGATTGACAGAGTGGCTGCAACATTGGGTTCAAAACATAGCAACGATCGTGAGGATGGTGCAGGATAGTGCAGAGTTTTGTTCTGTTGTACGTAGGGTTGCTGTGAGTTGAAACCCACTTCATGACACCTAACAACACAACAACAATTTGATTTTCTACACTGAACATGTATCATTCCTGCAATTAGAAAACTTTTTTCTTAATATCCCTTAAATGAGTGTTGTCAAGTTATTCGTTCAGATAAAGCTAAATTAGATGAGAGAATATTTGGTTCATAGCTTTAAAAATTGGGTTATTTGTTAATATGTTCATTAGATTATTATAGAGTTTTTCAGTTGGAACTTTAAATTATTATTGAAACTACTCTCAATACATCTAACACATAAACCCTGATAAAAGGGAACAGGAAAGGTCAGAAAGGAAAAATAGAAAATCCGGAGAGTAGGAAAAACAGGTGGTTAAAGAGTAAGCCCCAAACTGAAGATAGTCCAGGTTCTTTGCCAGACTAGTGGTTTCTCACCTTCTGCTGCATTATAATACGTTTCTAAAATTCATTATTTGGCATAGACATACACACAAGCTAAATTGAGTTTGTCTTCCTCTGATTTTTTGATGTCTTGTTTCCTTCTAGGTGGATTCCCATTATTGTCCCAGTTGCTTAGAAAATATGCCATCAGCTGAAGCCAAACTGAAAAAGAATAGGTAAGACTAGGATCCACTTTTTCTCTCTTTCCTGAACTATTTTTTTTTAAATAGTAAGAAAACACATGGAATTAACTCTTTTAACCAGTTGTTTTTCATTCTTTAGCATCACCTTTGCCAGAGATAAAATGTCCTTTGGTTTTGTTAAAATAAGATTTTTTTAAATTTTAAAACAGTTTTTGATTTACAGAATCCTTGTGAAGATAGTACAGAGAGTTCCTATTTACCGCACACCCAGTTTCCCGTATTGTTAATATCTTATATTTGTCACAGTTGATGAACCAATATTGATACATTATTATTAACTAAACTGCACATTTTATGTAGATTTCCTCAGTTTCCCCTAATGTCCTTTTTCTATCCTAGGATCCCATCCAGGATACCACATCACACTTAGTAGTCATGTCTTGCTAAGCGCTTCTTGGCGATGGTAGTTTCTCAGACTTTGCTTGTTTTTGATGATCTTGACAGTTTTGGGGAATACCGGTCAGGGATTTTATAGATTTGGAATTTGTTTGAATGGAATTTGTCTGATGTTTTTCTCGTGATTAAACTGGAGTAATCGGAGACCACAGAGGTAAAGCGCCATCTGTCATCACATCATACGTATCAAAGATATGTGCTATCAGTATGACATCACTGTTGATGTTAACTTTGATTGCCTGGTTTGAGCTAGTCTTTGTCAGGTTTCTTCACTGTAAAGTTTTTTTTGTTTCTCCCTTCCTGTACCGTACTCTTTGGAAGGTAGTCACGGTGCACAGCCCACACTTAAGGAGTAGGCAGTTATGCTCTCCCGCCTCGAGGGCTGACTACCTACATAAATTATTTGCAGTTCTTTTGCATGGAAAATTTGTCTCTGCTCCCCCATTTATTTATATATTCAATCATTTATTTCTGTCAGTATACCCACTGCTGTCGAGTTGATTCCGACTCATAGCGACCCCATAGGGTTTTCAAGGCTGTAAATCTCTACGGAAGCAGACTGCCACATCTTTCTCCCTCGGAGCCGCTGGTGGTTTCAAACCGCTGACTTTTCAGTTAGCAGTTGATTGCTTTAACCGCTGCAACACCAGGGCTCTTTATATCAGTGTGGACTCATGAATATTTATTTTATACTTTGGGTTATAATCCACTACTGTATTTATTTTGCTCAAATTGTTCAGCTTTGGCCATTAGGAGCTGTTTTCTTTTGACATACCTGATCATTGTAAATGTGGAAGTTTTTATTTTTTGTTTTATTTTATTTTGGGTTGTTTGCACAATTCCTTACTTTCTAACACTATAGAATGCTCCAGGCCTATTTTGTAAGTTTACTGCCTCAATCCTAAAATTAGCAATTTCTCCAAGAAGCCCTGGTTCCTTTTACAGGAGAAGGTATTGGAAACCAAGATCTGGGCACTAGGTGTGCTCATTGCTACTGCGTACCATTTGATTTTTAGCTTGCTGTGAGGGTCCTTTTGCTACAAATCATACCCCTATCCATCCATGGATGTGAACCACTATTATTTGTCTTTCCTACAAGAAATAGCTCCTGATGAGCCAGGCACTGTGTTATGTACTTTCCACACATTAATTTTATCATTTAATTCTCAGAGTATCCCTGTGAGGTGGGTACTGTTTTTACCCTCATTTAGCAAATGAGAACATCCAGATGGCAAAATAATAGATATTTAGAGTTATGAGATAGAACTTCAGAGCAAAGCCAGGACTCGAGGTGAAATCTTAGAGAATTAAAAACAATGGGGCATAGAGGAGACATTGCTGAAGGAGAGATGTTGGCTGAGCACTAAGAAGAGCTTTGTGTAAGGAGAGAACAGAAAGCCTGGAAGATGTATCTCTTCTGACCCATTCCAGTTTGATGGCATTATGTGGTATATGTTTCAGTTCTCTGGCACAGCAAATGAGCAGTTATTTTCCAAGCCCAGTTTCACAGCTTACTGTATTGCTGTTTCTCAGTTTTCCACCGCGTGATTGGTCTGCTATCTCTAAAGGCGTAAGCTGTGACATTTCTCTTTTTTTCTGAAATCTTTGTGCTCTGTGTAGGTATAAAAGTCTAGAATAGTAAAATCCGGACTGATAATGGTGATTTTCTCTGTGGGGTATGGTTGGGTCAGGTTCTAATTCTTCTGGAGCTTTGATGATGATTGCATGTTTTTTGTTTGTTTGTTAATAATAAACATAACATACTTTTGACATTTTAAAACAAAGTTGATAAGAAGCCCCTGGGAATACTTTTTTTTTAAATTTCTTTTTTGTTTGAGAGCCACTCCTCTCTTACAGTTTGTTCTCTCTTGAATTCTAACATATAGAACAGTGTCTGGCATATAGTAGGTTCTTGGTAAGTATTTGTTGAATTAATGAATGGTTTTATTTGCCGTGTTACAGATGCGCCAACTGCTTTGACTGTCCCGGCTGCATGCATACCCTCTCAACTCGAGCAACAAGCATCTCCACACAGCTCCCAGATGACCCAGCCAAGACCACGATGAAGAAAGCCTATTACCTGGCCTGTGGATTTTGTCGCTGGACGTCTAGAGATGTGGGCATGGCAGACAAATCTGTGGGTGAGTGAGGTGAACTTAAACATGAGATTTTGTGAAATTGGCAGTACTATTATTACCCACAGATTATTGTTTCTGCTACTTTTTGGAGCAGTGAGAGCTAAATTTAGAGTGTTTTGTCATTAAATCTTCTGTTTTCCGATATTCTCACATTTATAGGCCATGTGGCTTTACCTGAGATGAGTAATACTGTTTAGTTTTCTTAGAGTTGGTAAAATAGCTTTCATAAGTCTTACACTTTTTTAGAATTAAAATATCCATGCTCATCATAAAAAAATAAACACTCCTGTTGATGAAGTACACCATGAACAAAATTAAAAGTAACCAACTAAGAAAAATATTTGGATCATATATAACAGACTAAAGATGGATAACCAAAACATATGAACAACTCTTATAAATAAGAAAAAGTCATAGGACCCAGTAGAAAAATAGGCAAAGGATATGAATAGCAGCTATCAGAAGTGGAAATAAAAATGGTCAATAAATACGCAAAAAGGTATGTTCAACTTCATTAGTAATCAGGGAGATGCAAATTAAAATTTCATCTATCAATTTGGCAAAAGTTTTAGACTCTAGTAATATCAGTTATTGGCTAGAATGTGGGAAATTATTTTTCTCATAGGCTACTACCGGGAGAGCAATTTGATAATATCGATAAAAATTTTAAATTACTTTTATCCTTCTGCCCGGCAATTCTGTGTCCAGTATCTGTCCTGGAGAAATACTCAGACGTGTTCAGAGATATGTGTATATATATATAGAGAGAGAGAGAAAGTTATAAGTGAAACAGGAAAATTGTATGTGTTTGGACTTAAAGACCATTTTAAGCCATTGTTTACCTCTGTAGTCATTGGAGCATTTCAGAAGAGTACGTTTATCTTTATCAGGAATCTTTTCTTCTTTTTACGTTTCCTATGTTGTAGGATAGTGATTAATTGCTACGGCTGCTAACGAAAAGGTTGGCAGTTCGAATCCACCAGGCACTCCTTGGAAACTCTTTATGAGGCAGTTCTACTCTGTCCTATGAGTCAGAATGGTCGCTATGAGTTGGAATCGACTCAGTGGCAACGGGTTTGGGTTTTTTTGGTTTACGTTGTTGTTAGTTGCCCTAGAGTTGATTCTAATTCATGATGACCCATGTGTGCAGACTAGAAGGGCTCCATGGGGTATTCAAGGCTGTGACTTTTCAGAAGCAGATTGCCAGTCCTGTCTTCCAGGGCACCTCTGGGTGGGTTCAAACCAAACTGCCAACTTTTTGGCTGATGAGTGCTTAGCCATTTGCGCCACCCAAGGACTCGATGGTTAAACATCAGAGAGATGAAACACTGTTCAAAATCTTGAGTTGCTATTTATGCTTTATGTAAATAGTAGTATCACTAACTTCCTATTGTCTTTTATGAAATTTCGTTGTTTAATTTTCTGAAAACTTTTTACATTTGTAAAAATTTCCATTTTTGGATTTTCATAGAAATTACAGAATGTATCAGGAAGCCCATAACAATCTCATTATATGTTGTTTGACATAACTAAGGAAACCCTGGTGGCAAAGTGGTTAAGAGTTCGGCTGCTAACCAAAAAGTCGGCAGTTTGAATCTACCAGGCACCCCTTGAAAACCCTATGGGGCAGTTCTGCTCTGTCCTATAGGGTCGCTATGAGTTGGAATTGACTTGACGGCAACAGGTTTTTTTTACCCCCTGACGTAACTAAAATGAAGATGGACTTTATTAAAAAACTTTCTATAGATTCTTAAGCAATTTGAAAGTAAATATAGGTGAAGTTTCTTTTTTGAGGGGAGAAGGATATGCACGGCAAAACATCAATTCAGCAGTTTCTACACGTACAATTTAGTGACATTGATTACATTCTTCGAGTTGTGTAACCATTCTCACTCTCTTTTTCTGAGTTGTTCCTCCCGCATTAACATAAACTCACTGCCCTCCAAGTTTCCTATCTAATCTTTTGAGTTGCTGTTGTCAATTTGATCCCATGTAGATAGTTCTTAAAAGAGCACGTTTAAGGCAGACCTTTTTTTACTAGTTAAGCTAAACTACTATTTGGTTTTAAGATGACGTCAGGGCATATTTTTGGTTTAAGATTTAAAGATTATCTCAGGGCAGTAGTTTCAGGGGTTCACCCAAACTTCATGGCTCCAGGAAGTCTGGAGTCCATGAGAATCTGAAATTCTGTTCTGCATTTTCCCCCTTTTGATCAGGATTCTTCTATGGAATCTTCGATCAAAATGTTCACTAATAGTAGCCAGGCACCATCCAGTTTTTCTGGTGTTATGGTAAAGGAGGCAGGTGTTCATGTAGGCAGTTAACCACACATTCCATATCCTCCTCCTTTCCTAACTCTCCTTCTTGGGCAAAGTTTCTTTAGATGCAGCTGTGTTCTTAAAATTTTAACCCTTGATTCTGTTGAGTTTGCCCTTTGATTTAGAATGCTCGCGCTCTTGACTGTTTTTCTGGCTTGGTACGTTGAGTTAATAAAGTATATACTCTTTTCAAAAACAAAAGCTAGACAAATATATTTTAAAAATACTCGGCAGGTCGATGTTTACCTGACGTATAATTTATATTACATATGGTTTCTGAGGAGCAACTCAGAAAAAGAGGATGAGAATGTTTGCATAACTCTTTGGTATCTTTTTAGATTGTCAGCAAATATTTATGTGTGTATATTTTAAATGTCAATGTAACAGGTAAATTGTTAGAATTTATTTAAGAGTTTAAGTGAAATGACAAAAACATTCTCAAAGTGACATAGTGTGTGCCTCAGTGAGTTAGTACACTCCTTACATTTGTATTTTGTCTCTTTTTATCAAGTAAAAGAAATGAAGCCCAGAAATTCAAATATATTTCTAAGTTTGTTTGCTTTGTGAAGGGAATGTTTCATACTATTTGGATTATGAACCACTAGGATTGGTGAATTTATATTTTAGAAATATAAATGTAACTTCTGTGCTAGCTTCTAGAAACCTATCTCCTCTAGGGTACCTTGACAGTGATAATTAAATCCAAGGAGCTCTTAAAGAGTACAGATAATTTTCTTTCTTCCATGATGTCATCGGTGTCCGAGAAGCCCTGAAACCACTTTAGTTGGAACTTTTTGTTTATTTATGAGGAAGCCATCGTGTCAGTAATGTGCAGGGAAAAATAATGAGTTCATTATGTCTCCCAGATTGTTGTTTAGAATAAATTGCCAGCTCTAAAGAAGCAATTACGTAAAACGTTCAGATTTTTTTTAAATTTTACTACAAGTGAAACATTTCTCTCACATAATTCTTTATTTTTCATAATTGCCTTAAGTAATACAACCTCTAAAATATGAATATTGTACTAAAGGATGTCATTTCTGCTATTTCTTGCAAGAGGGTATGATGTCACCTTAGGAAATAATTGAGTCCTTTTTGTTTTGAAACAAATTATTTTTAATTATACAGTAATATAATAATATACATTCATGAATTCACCACCCAGCTTAAGAAATAAAACATAACCAAAACAGGTTAAGCCCCTTGTGTAGTTTTTCTCCTATTCCATCCCCCTTCTTCTCTGCTTCCCAGAGGTAATGATCGCAATACTGAATTCATTGTTTATTAGTTTCCATCCATATCTTTATACTTCTCAACATACATATGTAGCTACTAACAAATAGTATTTTTCAATTTTAAACAAATGGAAACACATTGTATGTATCCTTTGCAACTTTTCTGAGTCAACATTATGTTTCTGATACATACTTGATTCATGCATGTCTTAACCACGTTTACTTATTCAGCCTCTGCTTGCTGGAAATTTAGGTTTTCATTTTTATTTTTCTTTTGACAACAGTGCTGCTAGAAATAGTCTTGTGTGTGGTTCCTAAGGCACAAGAGTAAGGGTTCCTTTGTATACCTAGAAGTAAAATTGTTGGTCATAAAGTATGTAAATTTTTAGCTCTCTAGAGTGGTTTGGAAACCCTGGTGGCATGGTGGTCAAGAGTTCAGCTGCTAACCAAAAGGTCGGCAGTTTGAATCCACTAGGCACTCCTTGGAAACCATATGGGGCAGTTCTGCTCTATCCTATAGGGTCGCTATGAGTCGGAATTGAGTCGACGGCAGTGGGTTTGGTTTTTTTGGATTGAGAGTGGTTTACAAATTTTTGCACCATGAGTGATGCATAAGAATAGACTACCCATTGCTCCAGATCCTTGGCAACTCTTAGTATTGTTGGACTCTTAAAAAGTTTTGCCATACTGATTGCATTCTGCCAATACGAAGGGTGAACTAGCCTAAAAATGGAGCCAACACATAGAGGGATGGAGTCTGTGTCTTGACAACAATGTCTGGGACTCTGGATTCACCTATACCAGATCTTTCTTTGGAATTTCTTGTTACATAATGAAATAAAATTCTCTTTTGGCTTAAAAAAAAAAAGTTTTGCCATACTGATGGTTGTGAAATGGTGTTTCATTATAATTTATTCCCCCCTTTTCTTTGTTAGCTTTATTGAGATATAATTTACATATGATAAGGCTCACCATTTTTAAGTATAGAATTCTGTGATTTTTTACAAATGTATATAGTCATGTAGCCACCACCACAGTCATGATATAGAACATTTCCATCACCCCAAAAAGTTCCCTCATGCCTCTTTGCAATCAGTTCCTTCTCCCTACACCCTGGCCTGTGTCTACCACTGATACATTTTCTATGACCGTAATTTTGCCTTTTCTAGTTTATATAATTGGAATCTTGTTGTACATAGTTCTTTATGTCTAGTTTCTTTCATTTAGCATAAGGCTTTTTAGATTCATACATATTTCTGCTTTTTATTATTAAGTAATATTTCATTGTAGGGATGGATGTACCATAATTTGTTTATTCATTCTCCAGTTGATGGACATTTGAGTTGTTTCCAATTTGGGGATCATGTGAATAAAGCTGCTATAAACATTTTCCTGCAAGTCTTTGTGTGGATGTATGTTGTTATTTTTCTTGGGTGAATACCTAGGAGTAGAATTGCTAGATCATAGGATAAGTGTATAGTTAACTTTACTAGAAACTGCCAAACTGTTTTTCCAAAGTGGCCTGGTGCCATCTTAACATCCTCACCAGCAAAGTAAGAGAATTCTAGTTCCTTGACAACCCTTGGTGTGGTCAGTCTTTTTCATTTTAGCCATTTGAGTGAGTGTGAAGGAGCCCTGGTGGCATAGTAGTTAAACGCTCAGCTGCTAACCAAAAGGTTGCCAACTGAAAGGTCGACAGGTTGAACCCACCAGCCGCTCCATGGGAGAGAGATATGGCAATCTGCTTCTGTAAAGATTACAGCCTTGGAAACCCTATGAGGCAGTTCTATCCTGTCCTGCAGGTTCGCTATGAGTCAGAATGGATTCGACAACAGCGGGGGGACTGTGTGTGGTGATGTCTCATTGCATTTTCTTAATGTTTAATAATTTTGAGCATCTTTTTGTGTGCTTATTTGCCAACCATATATCTTTGGTGAAATGTCTGTATGAATCTTTTGCCCATTTTTTTAATTGGGTTTTTTGTCTTTTTATTGAATTGTAAAAGTTCCTTATATATTCTGGATACAAGTCCTTTGTTGGTTATCTTTTGCAAATATTTTCTTCTAGTCTGTGGTTTATCTCTTTATTTTCTCAACAGCGTCTTTTAAAAAGCACAAGTGTCTAATTTCAAGGAAATCTAACTTATCATTTTTTGATCGTTTGTGCTTTTTGTGTCCTCCTGAAGACATTTTACCCTAACTCAAGATCATTAAGATTTTCACCTAATTTTTTTCTAGAAATGTTATAGTTTTAACTTTTACACTGAAGTCTGTGATCTATTTCAGGTTAAGTTCTGTATATGTTGTAAAGTGCGGGTCGAGGTTCTTATCTTTGCATATGGATATCCAATTCTTCCAGCACCATTTGTCGAAACTATTAAATATGGTTTTACTTTCCACTTTCTTGAATAATCTTTTCCTTTATGATTTGTGCTGTTTGTTTCTTATGTAAGAAATTATTCTCTACGCCAAGGTCATAGAAATTGCAGTGTTGTGTGTGTGTGTGTGGATAAGAGCAGGGTCTCTGGAGTCAGACTCCAGATGAATCCTGGCTCTGTGACTTACTGTCTGCATGACTTTGGGCAAGTTATTTAACCTCTTTGAGCCTCAGTTTCCTCATCTATAAAATGAGGCTAATAATAGAGAGTCCTTACCTCAGAGTATTATTATGAGAGTAAAAATGTAATGCGTTTAAAGTGCCTGACACAAAAGCTATCTATACATGCATTAGTTGTGGTGGTGGTGGTGATGATCATCATTTTATATATATGTGTGTACGTGTGCGTATAATAATTATTTTTTAACCTGTGTACTGTTATCTATATAATTTCTAAGATTGTTTCTTGGAAGTTCTGTCATTTTATGTTTTTGAGTTTCATTCTGTGGCCTGCAGAAGACTTGGTTTTATGAAAAGAAAATCAAATGTGAAAGTCTTGTTTAATGTTTCCTTGTTTTGCAGCTAGTGGCGGTTGGCAGGAACCTGAAAATCCTCATACACAAAGGGTAAGTAAAGGGTCATCAGAGAGAAAGGAAATAAGAAAAAATGGGGGAAAAGGTTGAATGTCTTCTATTTTGTTAGTGCATATGACCCATGCTTAGAAGCCCATGATGTGAGTTTTGTTATTTACTATGCATAGTAAGTGCCTCTCATTAAGTGGCAGTTTTTTCCAGCCTGACTTAAGTTGGAGAGAAATTAGGTGTGGTTTTAGTTCTGTACTTGAGTTGTGAATCAGAACAAGGAAACAAGTTATGTTTTTTATTTTTCTGCATGTACCCACCAACTGAGTTAAGGCTTCATTTGTTCTGAAATTCTCTTGGAAATATCATTAACATGTAGTTACTTTAACTCCTGGTGTTTCCAGTTTAGAGGCCCAGGGACTCAGTAGTGGTTGCTTATAGGAGCATGACTTGAACATCTGTCATGGATTGAATTGTGTCCCCCAAAAATACATATCAATTTGGCTGGGCCATGATTCCCAGTATTGTGTGGTTGTCCTCCATTTTGTGATTAATATAATTTTCCTGTGTGTTGTAAAAACCTAATCTCTGCCTGTGGCTAATGAGGCAAGATTAGATTATGCTAGAGAGGAATAGGATGGGATGTAACACCCTTGCTCAGGTCATGTCCCTGATCCAGTGTAAAGGGAGTTTCCCTGGGGTGTGGCTGAACCACCTTTTATCTTACAAGAGATGAAAGGGAAGCAAGCAGAGAGTGAGGGACCTCATACCACCAAGAAAGCAGTGCCTGGAGCAGAGCATGTCCTTTGGACCTGGGGTTCCTGTGCAGAGAAGCTCCTAGTCCAGGGGAAGATTGATGAGAAGGACCTCCCTCCAGAGCCAACAGAGAAAGCCTTCCCCTGGAGCTGATGTCTTGAATGGACTTCTAGCCTGCTAGACTGGGAGAAAATAAACTTCTGTTTGTTAAAGCTATCCACTTGTGTTTCTGTTACAGCAGCACTGGATAACTAAGGCAACATCCTTTAATAGTTCATAGTGAAATATTCTGTGCAGTAGGTATTAGAGCTGATTTTTTTACTCCTGGAGCTAGAATATGAGAAAGATGATGAACTGCTATAGGAATGAACTATGTACAGTCAGTCAAAGTGCAAATTAAACAATAATTTACAATTATTCACCTTTGAGATCAGCAAAAATTAGAAATGCTGAAAAATATCCAGAAAGAGAATGTGGGAAAATGGGTCTTTCTCACATATTCTATTGTTGTATTAGTGTAAATTGGTACAGATTTCTTGACCTCTTGGCAGTATCTACATCACATTTATTGAAAACTTACAATGTGCTAGAGACTGTGTTAAACGGTAGGGATACATGGTCACTGCCTTTATAGAGCCTAAGTCTATTGGGAAAACAAAAATCAATAAATAATCCACAGATAGAGAAAACCTGTGATAAAGCGATGTGCTATTGTTGTTAGCTGCTATCGAATTGATTCAAGTAATGTGTAGGAGAAATAAATTGTGCCATGTAAACACTTATTAGGGGAAATGTCAACTTGTTAGATCTACAACCGAGGATTGCACTGAGATCTGAGGGTGACAGGCATGGAGGAAAAAGCTCTCAAGGTGGAAGGAACGGCACGTGGAAAGAATTAGAAGAAGCAAAGCAAGCTCTAGGCAAGAACCAAAAGATGAGTGTGACTAGAGTGGAGAACAGTGTTAGCGGAGGGAGAGTGGTATTTGGGGTCAGACAAAGCAAGACCATGCAGACCAAGTTAAGGAGTTTGGGAAGCCTTTAAATGTTTTTAAGCAGGAAGATGATAGGATCAGACTTGTAAAAAATAATCGCTCCTGAATTGAGAGGACAAGAGTGGCTACCATGAGATCATTTATGAGGTATTATGGGAAATTGTTGAATATCTTGTAGGACATCATACTAGGGAATAAGGTACAGCCTTTAAAAAGAGTGAGGTGTGTCTGTACTGTATGGAAAGCATTTGATGTATTTGCACTGGATGGAAAGTTTATGAATACTTAAAAAGGAACTTATAAAATAACTTCATCCCTTGTATATAAAAAAATTGAAAAGCCCTGTATTTTTTATACATATCAAAGCTATATATACACAGATTTTTAAAAATATGAAAAAGTGTGAAATGTCACAGTCTTAGAGATAAATGGTCCTCTGGCAGTGGAGAAACAATAGGAGCAATAAGTAATGGGGAAATAGGTAATGAAGTAAAAGAGCAGTGAAAAGAGAGTATGACATTTCCAAGCCTTTTCATTTCCCATTTCCTATTCTTGTTAAACTTGGAGGTTCCATTTCAATTCTGAAAGCAGATCATGTAATGAAGAGAAATCTCCTTGAAGAAAAAGGACAGACTTGCCCACCTTAACAATTTTGTCTTCTCTATTTATTATATGCCTCAGTAGTGTAGTTGTTGAATTTTGTATGTTTCCCATTAGGTTTTTCATGACACAAATACTGAGTCTTTCATTTCTTACAGATGAACAAACTGATTGAATATTACCAGCAGCTTGCTCAGAAAGAGAAAGTTGAGCGAGATCGCAAGAAACTGGCACGACGCCGAAACTATATGCCTCTGGCTTTTTCGGTGAGGGTTTGGTACAAAAAGGACTTCACGGTTCATTGATCTACCTCTGTGGCATGAGAATAGTGACCATTTCAGAAAGTGATCCTTGTGCTTAGATTTCTGAATGGTGTATAACAGAGAGAGGTTCCTCAAATTACAGATGTTTTAAGTCCAGCAGTTGTGCTTTTGCTGTGTCCTTATTTCTGTGACTGAGTTATCAGGACAGTTGTGTTTATTTCTCCATCACTCCCCTTTCTCTTCTGATTATCCAAAGAAGCTACTGTTTAATCTCATAGGCACCATAAAACTCACCTATTCATAGATTTTGAGTATTACTGGAAGTCAGAGAAGAAGGGGGACCAGTGGCCAGTGGTAGATTTTATTCATACGGCCCGTGTAGTCCACCTGTGACTTCCTGGTAGTGGTGGTTTTCCAACCCCAGTTGTAATTTTTTGGCCCCTTTCCGTATTACTGATTGAAGAAACACTGACTTTCACACAGTGCGTTTGTGTGGTTAAATAGTAATATATGCAAGTGGAGTTTTTTATAGGCATTATGTATGGAAGTCATTCTTTACTAGGTTACATGTTACCAGTCTAAAGCAGGAAATTAGGAGCTTTTGCTATTGTCCCTGGGTTTTATTTGCTGTAACAGAACAAATTTGTTCTCTGTGTACCTGCTTGGGGCCAAGCAAGTTGACATTTAATAAATAACATTTTTTGAATGCTAACAATGCACCAAGCACTGTGCTAAGTACTTTACACATACTTTGTTTCATCCTCACAACAATCCCTTAGGATGTATCCCTGTTTCACACTTGAGAAATGAGACCTGGGAAGGTTAAGTAGCTTCTTGCACAGCTTCCACATGAGAATTGGTTAAGCTATTTGAAACCCAAAGATTTGGTAAGGTCCATATAAAAATATTTAGTTTTAGAATTTGATAAAACATTAAAACTTGCAGAGCACCTACGTTTGTCAAAGACTTTAATGAAGTCTTACTGAATTTTTCCAGTGGTATAATCAGCATATGTACTGGTATATATTTAGGAGAGGAATTTAAATTAAATGCATTATTCTCCCACTTTCCCATGTAACCTGCCTGCTGTATGAGTTTGCTTCTATCTTATGCTGCACTTTTTTGTCTCTGTTGCAACCTGCTGCTATTTTGGGGCTCTCCACAGCAACATACTATTCATGTAGTGGTAAGTTCTCTTTTATGATTCTTGCTGACCCTGAGGAAGCTAGCAGATGGTAACAGGTGTTCTAGGAAGACGTTTGCTGTGTGCCTTAGACACTCCACATAGTTCTGGCCTGAGCCATAGCTTAGGTGTTTTGATGCTAGTCTCAGTCTCCAATTTCCATGATTGGTGCTTTTATTATTATTTGAAGAATAGGATAATGATTTGGGGCTACATATTATTCTACTTAAAAGCTTTTAACTTAGCTTTTTTTTTTTTTTTTTGCTTACTTCCCTGAGCTTCTCATGCTGTCCCTCCCAAAGTTCTTTTTTTTAATAAATAGGATGTGTAAGTATGGAATTTCTAATAGGAATTTCTGAACTCTCCTTAGGACAAATATGGTCTTGGAACCAGGCTTCAGCGACCACGAGCTGGTGCATCCATCAGTACCCTTGCTGGACTTTCGTAAGTTTGGACATTAAATGGCTTTGAGGAGAAAAGCAGATACATAAAAAAAATAAGAGTTCAAAGGGGAAGAAGATTCTAATACTTAGAAAAGATTAACTGGAATGTAGGATGTGACCTAAACAGAAAATACATTCTATACAATACTTCAATTATCGATATCACGGACTTTGAGGATAGTCAGGTAGACCCTTGAGAAATCACTGCTTTTTATCTTTTAGCCTTAAAGAAGGAGAGGACCAGAAAGAGATAAAGATTGAGCCAGCTCAGGCTGTAGATGAAGTGGAACCCCTACCAGAAGACTATTATACAAGACCAGTAAATTTAACAGAGGGTAATTTTATACAATATTCTACTTCTTTCTAATTGTTTTAAATCTTCTTTTGTTACTATATGCCTTGTTGCCTGAAGATTATTAATGGCATAGTTGTTAGTAGTAAAATGATCCTGTAGAATATAAAATAGATATTGTTTGAAGAACTTTAAATACCTATCAAATTTCTGTGGTAGTTTTTTTGAAGAACACTATTCACAAAGGCAGCACTGCTTCATGGAAGTCTGATTTTGAGCAAGTCCCCATAAGTTAAGCCTGGCTTCTTCCTTTGTGCTAGTGACTACCCTTCATCAGCGCCTCTTACAGCCAGACTTCCAGCCAGTCTGTGCCTCACAGCTCTATCCTCGCCACAAGCACCTTCTGATAAAACGGTCCCTACGCTGCCGGGTAAGTGTTCCATTCTGCAGAGTGACCATTTGTCCAAGAGAAAAGCAGAAATAAAGTAAACATGATTAGTTTTTGATCAGTAGCAAAACTTCTGGAATGTAGTGAATAAAAATAGAAAACACAGAGAATGTACAAGGTGTCCGGCACTGTTTAAAATACTTTCGATATATTAACTCCCCAAGGTTATGAGGTAGGAATTATTTTTTTTATTATTATGGTAAAATTATATATAACACAACATTTGCCATTTCAACATATTTTATGTGTACAATTCAGTGACATTAATTACATTTACCATGTTGTGCAACCATGACCACTGTCTGTCTCCAAATTTTGTCATTCCCTTAACAGAAACTCAGTGTCCCTTAAAAGCAAACCCATTAAAACCAAGCCCATTGCCATCGAGTCAAACCAAGTCATAACAACCCTATAGGACAGAGTAGAACTGCCCCATAGGGTTTCCAAGACTGTAATCTTTACGGAAGCAGACTGCCACATCTTTCTCCCATGGAATGGCTGGTAGGTTCGAACTGCCAACTTTGCAGTTGAATGCTTTACCCACTGCGCCACCAGGTCTCCTTTCCTACCCCTAGTAACCATTAATAAACTGGTTTCTATACATTTGTCTATTCTAGATTTTCCATATAAGTGGGATCATACAATATTTGTCCTTTTGTGTCTAACTTATTTCACTTAGCATGTTTTCAAGGCTCATCCTTGTCGTAGCATGTATCAGAATGTACGAAGTAGGTATTATTATTTTCCCTATTTTACAGATATGGAAACCAAGGCATCTGAAGATTAAGTAACTCACCCAAGCACATAGTGCTAACCACTAAAAGAATAGTGAAAAACTGTATAGCTTTTAGGCTAGCAGAGAGGAAATAAAAAGGAATAATAAAAAATAATTAAAAGAAGAAAAATCAGCAAAATCCAGGCTCTGGGAGTCTACAGAACAAACAAAACAAAAGAGCAGATGGACAGGAAACCTTTAGATCAGTACTATCCAATAGAACTTTCTGTGATGATGGAAATGTCAAACATGGTAGTCACTTGTACCATGTGGCTATTGAGCACTTGAAATGTGATTAGTGCAACTGAAGTACTAAATCTTTAATTTTTTTAAATTTTAAGTAGCCATATGTAGCTAGTGGCTGCTGTATCAGATAACAAAGCTCTAGATTAAGAGAGACTAAAGAGGCATATCAACCAAACAGTGTGAAGGAAATAAGGAAAAATTTATGAAACCTTTGGGGAAATTTAAACACTAGTTAGATTTTTTATTCTACTAAAGAATTTGGGGTTTTTTTGTGTGTGATAAAGTAGTGTTTTTTTTAATATCTATCTTTTAGAAATATATATCAAAATATTTATGGATGAAATGACATGATGTCTGGGATTTGTTTCAGGATAATCATGGAGGGAGAGTGGATGAGAGTATAGATGACACAGGATTGGCCATGAGTTGCTGATTGTTGAAGCTAGGTATCTGGGGGTTATAATACTATTCTGTATTTGTGTATATGTTAGCAATTTTCTATATTGAGTAACTTTTTAAAAGAAAGGAAAAGAAGGGGTAAAGGAAAATAGAAAGCATATAGTAAGATGATTTAAAGCCACATATGTCAGTATTTACATTAATTCCAATGAACTGAATAGTTCTGTTGAAAGATAAAAAATTCTTAGATCAAGAAAACAAAATGCGCCAACTTATCTATATACTGATTATAAGAAACACAAACAGGAGAATCAAAGATTGAAAGTAAAAAATAGATGGAAAAAGATGTGCAAATACCAATTTTAAAAAGAGATACTTCATAACGGAAAAGATTCCATTCACAAGGAGGATATAACAGTTCTAAATTTGTGTATTCCTAATAACATAGACTCAAAATATATAAAGCAAAATTTAAGAAAATTGCATGGAGAAACATATAAATCATTGTGGGAAATTTTAACATACTTCTCTCAGTAACTGAGGGAACAAACAGATGAAAGTCAATAAAGATAGAGAACATTTGAACTAGTAAACTTGACCTAGCGGGCATACTTAAACACTATACCCAACATCTGCAGAGTACACATTCTTTCAAGCACACACAGAACACGATAAAAATTCACTGTACACTGGGTTATAAAGCAAGTCTCAGCATTCTTCAAAAGATGAAATTGTTAGAGTGTATTACTTGATCACAATGCAATTAAGTTAGAAATAAGTAATTCCTACATAGCTAAACTTGTAGGATGCAACTAAGGCCACACTTAGATGCATGTATTAGAAAATAAGGTAAGTTAAAAGATTGTAAAGGTTATTCATTTCAAGAGGTTAGAAAAAGAACAGCAAATTAAGTCCAAAGAAACTAAAAAGAAGCGTAGGTATTAATGAAGTAAGAACCAATATATCAGCAAAATCAAAAGTTGATTCTTTCAAAAAATTAATAGTAAATATTAAAATGTAAGTGAAACATACAAATATTAATGTCAGTTATATAATACACTAATATTTTCCAAAACTAAATAAGCACTTACCTTTTGACCCATCAGCCTCACTTATTGTAGTCTACCCTGAAGTTACACCTCCACAAATACAAAAAAAAAAAAAAAAAAAATGCAGATTATGGTATTTCCACACAGTGAGTACTATAAATATATTAAAAAAGAGTGTAGTAATTTGGGATATATTTTGAAATGCAAAAAACAAGGGTGTGTGGCAGTGTATATGGTATGCTACTTTTTGTTTAAAAAAGGATGAAAAATAAGAATGAATATATATATATATGTAAACACACAAAAAGAGAAAATAGATATGTTTATGTGTGTCTATTCATTTATTCTTACAAAAAGAAACACTGAAAGAACGAACCAGAAAGTTAAAGTATAGGTTACCTCTGGGGTGAAAAGATAGGGATTGAAGCAGGACTTCTCTAGGTATACTTTTTATGTAATCTTGATTTGTGAATCGTGCAAATATTTTACATTCAAAAAATAAAAACAAATAATTAAAAACCAAACACTGAAATTGAAAGTAGTGAACTTAACTGATTTTCAGCTTCACAGGAGAAGAATTACTTTAAGTGAGTTTGAAAACAATACACTGAATGTACATCCTTAATAAGGAGTATTTTAAGAGTACTATTTTAATTTTGGAGCCCCGGTGGCACAGTGGTTAAGAGAGTGGGTGCTAACCAAAAGGTCAGCAGTTTGAATCCGCCAGCCGTTCCTTGGAAACCCTACAAGGCAGTTCTGCTCTGTCCTATAGGGTCGTTATGAGTTGGAATTGACTTGACGGCAACAGGTTTGGTTTTGGTTTTGGCTATTTTATTTTTAAGAAGACTAAAGAGAAATAACCTGATGTTATTGGTGAACATCAATTGGATCCTGATTTTGGTGGGGAAAAGCCACAAATGAGATTGTTGGGGAAATTTTAGTACAGACTATTTGATGTATCCAGGAATTGTTAATTTTCTCAGGTGTGACAGTAATATTAAGGTTATATAGAAGAAATGTTCTTATTTTTAGGAAATGCAGACTTCAGCATTTAGGATGAAAGTGTCATGATGTCTATAGTTTACATCCAGATGGAAAAAAATATATAAGCAGATACTTAGATAAAGCAAATAAGGCAAGATGTTGACAGTAGTTGACTAGATGAATGGGTATTTATTGTACCATTCTTCTGAAAATTTTCATAAGAGGTTGGGAAAAAAATCAAGCTCTAAAAGTTGTTGTTAGTTGCCGTTGAGTTGATTCCGACTCTTGTTGACCCCATCTGTGCAGAGTAGAATTGCGCCATAGGATCTTCAGGGTTGTAAAAGAAAATAAAAGGAGGGAAATAATAAAATTCAGAACAAAAATTAATGAAATAAACAACAAACAAAATTAACAAAGCCAAAAGTTAGATTTTGAAAAAGAATAAAAATGATAGGCCTCTACCAAGACATTTTAGAGGAAAAAAAGGCTTAAATTACCAATGTCAAGAATGAGAAAAGGATTTCACTACAAAAATAAAAGATAACAGGACATTGCAAACAACTTTATGTCAATAAAATTTGGAAATTTAAAGGAAAATGACAAATTCTGAGAAAAGTAAAACCAAAATTGATAGAAATTTAAAAATCTGAATAGTCCTGTATAAATATTAAAGAAGTTAAATTTATAATTGAAGTCTTCCTGAAAGAAAACACCAGATCCAGATGGTTTCACTGGCAGATTTTCAAACATAAGGAACTCATTCACAAGCTTTTCCAGAAAACAAAAAGAAGGACTATCCCCCATGTTTTTTATGAGGCCAGGCTAATTTTGATACTAAAAATCTGTCAGGGACATAATATCATCATATCAATAGATATATTTGATAAAATTTTGTCAAGTATTTGGTAAAATTCAACATTCATGATTTTCACAGTAATTAAGACATTGTGGTATTGGTATCATGTTACACCACTCATAGACTATTGGAACAGAGTAAATACAGCAGAAACAGGCCCATGCATATGAGAAACTTGATACTTACTAAAAAAAAAGGCATTGCAAATCATTGGAGAAAGAGTAGTTTATTAAATTTTGCTAGATCAAATGATTATGGAAAAAAATCAGACTGAGTTCCTACCTCATACCTTACCAGAAAATCAATTTCAGATACTTTGAAGACTTAAAGAGCAATATGAAGAACAGAACTTCTAGGATAGAAGGAAATGTAGGAGAATATCTTTATGACTTGTAGATAGGGGAATGTTCCATTAATAAGACAAATAAGCACAAACTATAAGAGAAAAAATAAATATTTGACTACATTAAAAATAAAACCTGGACCTCAGCCCAAAGAAAATCCATGAAGAAATGAAAAAATAGGCCACACATAATGAAAAAGTAATCTGAAAGGTATTTGATTAACCAAGGATTAGTATCCATAATACGTAAAGAACTTAGCAAATCAATAAGGAAAAGATAACCCAGTAGATAGTAACATACAAACCATGGCAGAGGATATTCAAATAGCCAATAAATATGAAAAGATACCCTGCCTTATATATAGTAATCAGGGTAGTATACATTGAAACTACAGTGAGATACCATTTCATAATCATAAGGTTGGCAAACGTTAGCAATTTGACAATATCTATTAAAATAAAAAATGCATGCACCCTTTGATCCCTTCTGGAAAAGTTATTCTACAAATATATTTACACATGTGAGAAGTGATTCGTGTATAAAAATGTTCATTGCTATATTATTTGTAATAGGAAAATAATGGAACACTCCAAATGGCCATCAATTGGGGCCTGATTAAATAATTATGAAATCCTTGTAGTGGGATACAAGAGCACTTCTGTTTGCTGCTATGGAATTAATTCCAAGATAGATTGAGTGAAAAACACAAATGGCAGAACATTGTATATGAAATGCCCCGTATTATGTTATTGTGAAAAAAGAGAGATGATGTATGTGTATACTTTTATGTGCATAGGCTGTGAGAGAACACATGAGAAAATGGCTAGCTCTGGGGAGGGAAATAAGGAGACAGGTAATGGGGACTCTTCATACTGTATGCCTTTTTTGTATGTTAATTTTTTTTTTAACCAGGTATACATTGTACCCATTCTAGAAGGTAAGTAAATGATTGTTAACTGTATTTTTAAACATGGGATCTGGAGTCTCATGACTTGAATTCAAGTCCCGGCTCCAATTCTTACTGGTTCTGTGAAGTTGCACACGTTATGTACCCTTCCTGTGCCCCACTTGCATGATCTGTAAAAGTTATAGTACCTACACCTACCTCATAAGAGCAGTGTGATGTTTAAGTCCAGTTCAGACACTGAGTACATTGTTGAGCACATATAGTAAGTATGTGTTAACTATTATTATTTCAGTATTTTTTTGAACACCATAACGGTATAATATTTGATAGTGTGATCACTTATATTCAAAACCCCGAAACAACACCTTTTGTAAATTTTGGTTATCAGTGGCATACACTCTATTTTACAACGTGTGGTCTTGTAGCAGAATAGAAGAAAACAAAACACTAGTGTTATCCGTCTGGATTTACAGCTCTATCAATCAGCAAAATGCATTCTTGTTTTCCCACCAATACATATTATATTTTTTTCTTTTTAGAAATGTGAACATAATTTGAGCAAGCCAGAATTTAATCCAACATCTATCAAATTCAAAATCCAACTGGTTGCTGTGTGAGTATTTTGGGCTTGGTTTTTAAAATTATTGTTTATATTTTGCTTTTGTTTGGTTTGGTTTCTCAATGTGAAATGTGTTTACTCTTGGCTTAAAAAAAGAAAAGAAATACATCAGAATAGTCTTCTTGCTGTTGTGTTTCTGTTTTGAATTTAGTTACATACCGTGAAGTTTAAGATAAATCTTCAGACTTAGAGTCAAAGGTGTTTGTATCAGGGACACAGTGGTCATAGGAGTGTGCTCTGTTGATTATTGGGTAGAGAGTCACTTGTCATTCATTGCAAAGGATAAAATACCTAAGTTCGGGAATGATCTTTTAAAAGTAAAGTAAAAATAGTAAAGTATAACAGATTGAATAGTATCCCTATATAGTTGTTTTATTTACTGGTGTTCTGATATACTTCACTGAATTGGAAAAAAGTGATTTAGGTTAGTGTCGACTTACTAGGACTTACCAGTCAAAGGGAATTTCGTATATAAAAATCACTTATCCAAGTAAAAAATTTTTTTTTTTAAATTAGGGAAATGTTTGTCTTTATTTTGGGGTGAGAGAGCCCTTCCTAAGCAAGGCAGGAAACACAGAAGCCACTAAGGAAGACAGACAGATTTGACCTCAGCAAAATGAAACATGAGTTGTAAGAGACAAAATAAACAGCAAAGTCATGAGACGGGCAGTGGAGCAGTAAAAAATATTTGCCACTCATGACGTATAAAAATTTCAATGTCCCTGGCATACAGTTCTACAAATTGGAAAGATAAAAAAGGAGGGAGAAGGTGGGGCAAAGGATTTGAACAAGCAGCTTACAGAAGAGGAAATTGAAATGGCTAACAACTATATGGAAAAATGCTGAGGCTTGAGAGTAAAAGTTCAAAAAATAAATAGTATCTAGTGCTAGCAAGGATGTGGGGAAACCTATGTTTGCACATTGTTGGTAGGATTGTGAATTGCTACAGCCTGATGTGGAGAGTGATCTGGGAATGTCAAGAGAAATTACATAGAATTTAACCAGCAATACTATCTCAGAAATCTGTTCTATAGAAACAAAAGCACCAGTATATAAGGGCATATTTACAAAGATGTGTATTGCAACATTTTAGTGGCAAAGAGCTGGAAATAATTTTTGTGTCAAGCTGATTAACCATCAGCAGGGAAATAATTGATCTACACTCACACTACAGAATATTATATAGCAGTTAAGAACAAGTCAGTGGCAGACAAAAAGGGCTAGTGAGTTAGGAAGAGCTAAGAAGGCCACGTATGAAGTCTGTCACTTACTGTGTGAGTCTCAACTTTAGTTCCCTCATCTCTGAGATGAGAGTAACCCCTGTGATGCCTCCCTCTCAGGGCTGTTGAGAAGAATCAAACTAATATGTTTACAAACGTTTTGTACTGTAAATCACTATAAAACATGTTCCATTTTCCTAACCACTCTTATTTAGTACATGACTGGTTAGGAATGAACAGAATGACAAAAATGGCACATATGAAGTCTGTTACAAGCTTCTTTTTTAATTTAAGAATTTTACTCGTTACAGAAACTCCGAATGGCAGACTGTGCTTTTAATATTGATTTCTTAAATTTGCTTTGAGGAAAAAAATGTTCTTTTTACTACAGCCTCAACGATAAAAAGATAAACAACCCAGTCACAAAAATGGACAAAGAACATGAATAGTCATTTCACTAAAGAAGATATACAAATGGCAAACAAGCACATGAAAAGATGCTCATTAGTCATTAGTGAAATACAAATCAAAACCACAATGAGATACCACTTCACGTTCACTAAAATGGCTATTATCAGAAGAGCAGAAAATAACAAGTGTTTGCCAGGATGTGAAGAAATTGGAACCTTCAGCCATTGCTGGTGGGAATGTAAAATGATACAGCTGTGGGAAAGTTTGGCGGTTCCTCATTACCGTATGACGCAGCAATTCCACTCCTAGGTATATGCCCAAAAGAACTGAAAGCAGAGACTCAAACAGATACTTGTACACCAATGTTTATTGCAGCATTACTCACAATAGCCAAAAGGTAGAAACAAGTATCTATCGAGATAAATGGATAAACAAAATGTGGTGTATACATACAATGGAATATTACTCAACCATAAAGAGAAATTAAGTCCTGATACATGCTACAACATGGATAAACTTTGAAAAGATTATGCTAAGTAGAAGAAGTCAGACACAAAGGGATAAATACTGTATGCTCCCACTTACATGAAATATCTAAAATAGGCAAATACATAGAGAGGAAAGTTTATTAGTGGTTACCGAGGTGGTGGGAGGGGGAAATGAAGAGTTACTGCTTAAGGGATACTGAATTTTGGTGAAAGGTGATGAAAAAAATTTTTTGAAATGGACAGTGGTGATGGTTGTACAACATAGTGAATGTAATTAATGTCACTGAATAGTACATATAAAAATGATTGAAATGGCAAATTTTTTATTATATTTATTTACACGGCAGCTTTTTTTTTTTTTTTTAAGTGCTCTTTTCATACATCATGGCAGAATTGCCTGGGAATCTTAATACAGATGCTCTGGCCACATTTGAGATCCGCAGAATCCAAATCCTTGGTAGTGGGCCCTTGAATTTGTATTAAGTTATCCAGGTAATACTGATGCCTAGCAGGAAGAACATCTGGTCTGAAGTTAAAATACGTTATTGCTTTGATTCTAAGATGTACTTTTTATTTTCACTTTCTGTTTCTGCAGTGTAAGATTTTGTCATATATAATAAACCAAACCCATTACTGTCAACTCAATTCCTGTGTTTTTGTTTTAAGCACTGTTCTAAGCACTTTTTGCATGTGTTATCCAATTTATTCTTTACAAAAATCTCAAGAGATAGATATTATTGTCTTCATTTTATGATTAAGAAAACTAAGGCACAAAGAAATTAATATCTTGCTCCAAATCACATAGTATATAAAGGCTAAGCTGGGATTTGAACCTGGGCAGTTTTGAGTCTAGAACATGCACATTTAAGTACAATATTGTTGTCTGTTTAGAGAGGCAGCATAGCATAGTGGTTAAAAGCAAGGACCCT
The DNA here is from genome assembly GCF_000243295.1 of Trichechus manatus latirostris. Taxonomy (NCBI): domain Eukaryota; kingdom Metazoa; phylum Chordata; class Mammalia; order Sirenia; family Trichechidae; genus Trichechus; species Trichechus manatus. The sequence goes on from NW_004444066.1 coordinate 388,468, forward strand.
GGAGTCATATTGCCTGGGTTTGAGTCTTGATTCTGCCACTTACCAGCAAGTTACTCTTCCTCCCTATGTCTGGTTTCTTCATTTGTATAATGGGGATAATAATAATACCTATCTCAAGAGGTTACAATGGAGATTACTTGAGTTAATATTTGTAAAGTGCTTAGAACAGTGTCTGGCACATAGTAAGTGCTGTATAAGTGTTTGGTAAGTATGTGGCAGTGTTAACACCCCTAAAATGTAGTATTAAATCAGCCTTGGATCTTAGAATCAGTCACCTCTTTAGAATTACACAAATGAATTAATAAAATAAGATCGCAAAAAAATATATTTAATAAATGTATAAGGGAGACATTTGCCATGACACACAAACATATGAGATGTATACTAGAAGTACACATAAGATTTTAGATGGAACTCATTACCAGTTTGGTTTCATGTCATGTCTTAAGTGCTTTCTTAAGTGCTTCTTATCACAGTGATGGTCTAATTCTTTAAAATTCTTTTTCCATAATATGTTCTAATTAACATGAAATATGTTATTTGCTGCACTAGCTAAAAAAATAATAATTTTAAGGAATTCTGGTGAATATTAATGTATATTTTTAATTCATGCATAGCAATTATATCCCAGAAGTGAGAATCATGTCAATTCCCAACCTTCGCTACCTGAAGGTTAGTACCTTACTTATTAACAGAAAAAGAAAGAATTGATCAAAGCTGCATGAATGTGTGTATGTTGGTGGTTGTGTGTGTGTTTGGCACAGGGATGCATGAACAAGGGATAGAAAAGAAAAAAACTTTGGAATTATAAAGGGACTGCAGCTTTTTCTTTAGACTGGGATTCCTGACAACAGCATCTTTGGAATGTATATATAAGGAGCAGTGTGCATATATTATAGAGGTGGAATCATAGGTGGGGAAAGGAAAGGAGAAGATGTTGGCCCCACAGGCATCTTTAGCTCCTTTTCTCCTGCTGGGGGTGGGGAGGGATTCTTTACCATCGTGTGTGTGTCTGTGTGTCTGTGTGTGTGTCTGTGGCTGTGGCTGTGTGTTTGTCTCTGTGTGTGTGCATGTATGTGTGTGTGATAACAGAAATCAGCTAGATTTCTTCTTTGCTGGTGCCCCTCTCTACCTTGGGGTCCTCATCTACACTCCTTGCCACCACATGTACCCCATTTAATTGTAGAATATTCTGTAACAGCCTCTTTAGCTCTTTTCTTTCATGATGTTCATGAAGACATTTCTATCTGTAGTCCCTGTTCATTTTAAAGATTTTGTTGCTTATCTCAAGGGAGTATAAACAAGTACAGATTATCATAGTTTAAGAAATGTTAAAAGGCTTTTACAATCTTGTGCCTTTTTTTTTTTAATGTTAGTACATCTGGCTAGCCTGTGGCTCCCATATTCTATTTATGAGGACTTCCTTCTTTTCAGGCCTTAAGTGGCAACCTGGGTGGGGCAAGAGTTGTAAATTATTAAACGTCAAGTAGTATGCATTCCTGAGAATTTCTGGACCTAGTAATTGGCCCTTTCTATAGGATCAGTCCTATTTCCTCAGGAAATAGCAACTCCAAAGAATATATAGTATAACTCTAAATCGTAGGTGTTATTGCTCAGGAGTAATCAAAGAGTGATGATTTTGTGGAATATCTGATGTAGCAACTAAGAAAGTAAATCTATGTGGCAGTATATAGCATGTCTAAGAGATGTTTTTCCTGTTCCCCAGGAGAGCCAGGTGCTCCTGACTCTAACAAATCCGGTGGAGAACCTCACCCACGTGACTCTGTTGGAATGCGAGGAGGGGGACCCTGACAATATCAGTAGCACTGCTAAGGTAAGAAATATTTTGCTTCATCCTGACTGAACCTAACTTTGCCTGGAGTGGCCTTGTTTGACCTGTCTTAAAGGACTGTACACTGTCGTTCATCGCCACAACCAAGTAGTCATCAAGTTCTTTTGATTCCATTTCCTAAGTTTTTTACTTTATCCCCAAACACACTGCCATCTGCTCTAGTTGAGACTCTTATCACATCTTACCTGGACTGTGACAAACACTTCCTAACTGATCTTGCTGTTTTTAGCCCACTCCCTACCTCCAGTGCAGCCCATTTTTTCATATTGCTGCCAGGGTGATCTTTCTAAAATTGTTGGCTTCTCTCTAACTTTGGCCTAGCGTAAGAGCTCCCTAATGACGTCACCTCTGTCTGTTCTTCCAGCATGATCTTCTCCCAAGTCCCCACATTTACATTCTCCAAATAGTACAGATTAATGATTGTGATCTAAGCAGATCAATGGGTTATGAACTTTCATGTCTGGAGAGTTGCATATGCTATTCATTTTACCTAGAATGTGTCCTGCTATCCACACTCCCCTAATACACTCACTCATTTCTTTTAATCTAACAGATACTCATTCTTCAAGAGTCATATCAAATATCATCTCCTTTTAAAAGCTGCTATGCCTCTTCTAGATTCCCTCAGCTTATATAAAGTACACATAGCACTAACTAAATATTAAGGAACCCTGGTGGTTCAGCTGCTAACCAGAAGGTTAGTGGTTCAAATCCACCAGTGGCTCTGCGGAAGAAAGATGTGGTAGTCTGCTTCTGTAAAGATCTGTAGCCTTGGAAACCCTATGGGGCAGTTCTACTCTGTCCTGTAGGGTCACGGAGTTGGAATTGACTTGACGGCAATGGGGTTTAACTAAATATTATAATGGGTGAATTTGACTCTCACTAAGTGTTTGTTAAATGGATAAAATGTGGCCTTTCTACATTTTGTCTCTTAGTGATTCATCTAGTACTTAAAATTTTAGATCAAGAACGTTTCTCTACATACCATCTATTCCTTATTCTTAATTCAGCATAGTACTCGTTACATTCATACTTGTAACTGCAGTCAGCCAGATATTCTAACAACAGTAGAAAGGACCCCTGTATCAATACTTATTATTATAGAATTTCCCCACACCCTTTTTCTTTTTCTTCTGCTAGTTTTTAACAATTTCACTTACTAGCATCACTTCCAAAGAGAGGAGACGACATTTGTACCTCTCCTTTGCTCCTCTTTTTAATAACACTAATAAGCACCTCCACTAAGGACAGAGACAGAAATAAATGCCTGCTGCTTATAACTAGCTTGTAGATTTGCTGTCTTTCTCTCTCTTTACACCTCCTCCTGCCATATTTGTAGCCATAATTGCAAATTTGGTTGACATTGCTGTCAGTCTGTAACATAGCAAAGTTGAGGCCTAGTTACAACCTAAGTCTGAACAATCCTTAACCGTTTTCTGTGACCATAAACATACCCAGCATCCCCATTTCAGAAAATATCCAATGTTGGAACAATGTTTTTGTTTTTCTTTTTTTAAAAAATGATGAAATGTTTCCGATATACCAAAAAGCATAGAGACTAATATAGCAAACACCCATGTAACTGCCTCCCCGCCCCTTAAGAAATAAAACATTAAAAAGACAGTTCAGCCCCGGTGTATCTTTTCCAGTTGAATTCATCATTGCAGCCACAATGAAGTAACCACTCATTTGACTTTATCATTCCCTTGAGTTTCTCTGTTCTTACGCTTTTACTTGAAATGTATATATTCTGAAACTGTTTTAAAACACCATGTAATTAATATAATGCTGTATGTTTCCTGAAACTTGCCGTTTACATATACAGTAAAGCCTGCAAAAGCCAGAACCTGTGTAAGGCAGAAAGGAAAGAAAGAAAGAAAAACTGTCAGAAAAGGAAAACTCAAATATTTTGCACCAAAGTGAGTGTGGAAAAATGGTAAGACTGCACCCTGTCAAAGGTGGAAAACTTGCAAGACCTCGAAAAACCAAGGCAGTCCCGTCAGGTTCAGGCTCTCCCAGGTTTCACTGTATGTGTCTAGATTGATTCGGTGCTTTGCTGCATTGCACTGAATGAACATACTACTGTGCATTGACCCTTTCTGAGCCAGGCCTCTTTGTTGTTGCTCTCCAGGTGGTAGTGCCTCCCAAAGAACTCGTTTTAGCGGGCAAGGACGCAGCAGCAGAATACGATGAGTTGGCAGAACCCCAGGACTTTCAGGATGACCCTGAGTGAGTGATCTTTTTGTGATACACCCCCCTCACACGCACACCACAATTGGCTGATGTAGGATGCCCACTTATGTATCCCAGTTTTTTTATCTGGCTTATTTTAAAATAGATTTTTCTTTCTTTTTTAAAAAAATAAATACTGTGGAAAATTTATGAAGCAATGAAGAAGAAAATAAAATAAAAATTACCCATTATCACACCAGAAGAGGTAAACACCATTAACATTTTGGTGTTCGTCCTTCCAGATATGTCTTCCATCTTTGGGATCATTCTGTAAATATAATTTTTTTGCCATTGTTTTTCACTTAAATATTTTTATATCTTTTCATGTTAATGAAAGTTTTTCAAGTACCTGATTTCTAGTGGATATGATATAGGATATAATATTCTGTCCCTGTAGATTAACCATTGGATTTGTTCCCACCCTCCCCCTTAGAGTAATTAATAGATTTTACTCTGTCATACCTAATAACTGAGAAGTAAAAAAACCAAACCTTTTCCTGAATAGGGAATATATCAGTCAGGATTCAGTCTAAAGACATAAATTGCATCAATTATTTGAACAGAGGAAATTTAACACAAAGGATTGTTAAGTAGGTTAAACATGTTAAATGGGTAACTGAAAGGGTAAGAGAGAACTCTAGAGTATCCCAGAGGTAGCAACTTTATGAAGCAGCTACCACCGCTATGCTGAGGGAACAAAGGGAAATGGTTAGAGTTATTAAAATTCAGAAGCTTGAAGGAGGAGCCCCTTAGAGCTGAAACTCAGACCTCTGGGGATGGTGGAGGGAGCACTGGCATCTCAAGGTGGCAGAGGAGGGGTGGCATGGTGAGGCTGATTATGCAAGAGTTAGAAATCTGCAAATGGATACTGCCACTTCTGGGGTGAGGAAATATTGCTGAAGTGATGGGCGTAGGAATTACAAACAAACAGGAAGCTCACAGAGAGGAGCAAGGCCTTACTTCTTCCAGGCTTCCAGTCTCCTGTTAGAGCCGCTATTGACAGATCTTGACAGGAACCAGCCCACAAAGCAGAAATGTGTTTAGCAGAGTTCTATGTCACAAAGCAGGGTCTAGAAAGGTGGATTTGGAGTTAAAAGACATTAGCTTAATAAACAGGCACAGAGACCATTTAAGGGTTTTTAGCAGAATGATTGACAATTCCCTCAGCAAGCTGCTGGAGAAAAGAGAGAACCTGGGGAGAGTTGGAAAAATAAAGAGAAGGTGAGATTAGTAGAGTGATACCAAACTTAGATTAACTTGAGAAAGCACCAGGGCAGGTGCTTTGTTTTGTTTTTATTCTTTAGAGTCCGAGATCCCATCCCCAGAGATTCTCTTTTAGCAGGTCTAGAAATCTAAATTTTTTGAAAAAGCTCCCCAGGTATTACTGGTTGCTTGGGAAATTAAGAGTGAGAGAGAACAGCTTACATTTTACTTTATACTGTTCTTAACTTTGAATTTGTTTTCACATGAATTTGATATAAATCTAGGGTTTGGTTAGTTAGTACAATACAAAATACATTCTCTGAAATCCTTGCTTTTTGTGGGTCATTTCACCACCATCAGTTGCCGTCAAGTCGATGCTGACTCATGGTGACCCCATGTATGTCCTTAAATTATATTAATTAGATATACAAGTTTGTTAAGCCAAGGTAAACTTCTGGGAAGATATTCCGATATATCATAAATTCCAGTCAGGTACATGATGGATTAGTAGAAGAATTAATTATATTTTACAACAATGTATTTTACAGAACTTTAAAGTATCTGGAAATTAATACTACATAATACTGTATAAATATGCAAATGTTTGATTCCAGTGACTTTTGTTAGAGTAACTGAATAGCATTTGGATAGTCAATCAAATTCTGCTTATTTTGTTGCCCTTTTATTTATTGAAGCTAAGTGATTAAGAGGCACCAACTTGACAGCACCTAACAACAACAACAGGTGATTAAAGCATAAACTTCAAGTGCTTGTGAGAAAAACCTGAAATGGAAACCGCAACTGGAGAGACTTTTTTCTATTCTTAAAATACATAAAATTTACAGAGGTTATTTACAGAAAACACTGACTTACTGTATTTCAGAAATTCCCTTAAAGCTCTGAGTTCTTAAAACTTCCCACAGTTCAGTCTATATCTAATAAAAATATTACCAACACATGTGCACAAAGATCAGTGTCAAGGGATGTTCACAGCAGCATTGTTTATAATAGGAAAAAATTGGCAACTTCAGTGTATACCAATTATGGTAAACATATGATAGAGTACTGTGTAATCATTAAAAGAATGAGGATGGTCTATATATAACAACATGAAAAGATGGTTGTGTTATATTAAGTGGAAAAAAAAGTTATGAAGTGGTACGCCCCATTCGTGTTTTCTAAAAAATCAGAGAAGTGTAAGTTCGTAGAAAATATCTGGTAGGGTAAGAACCAAACTGTTTACAGTTTTCTTCTGGGAAGATGGTGTATTGAAGGGGAGAATAAGGGGAAAGACTTTAACTTTTTCCTGCTTGAATTTTTTGTGGGTGTATTTTACTTTTGTAATATTAAAAAAAAAAATTAAGAGATCGACATTTTGCTGAAGAAGAAACTCTTCATTGCCAATAAATGGGTTGGTGGTCAGATCTTGTCATAGAGATTTCCTGTTGTGCCATAAAATGTAAGTTTTAGTGGTTTGACAGTCTTGTGACCTAATGCTGTACTTATTTCCTCCTGTAGCATTATAGCCTTCAGAAAGGCCAACAAAGTGGGAATTTTCATCAAAGTTACCCCACAACGTGAGGAGGGCGAAGTGACCGTGTGCTTTAAGATGAAACATGATTTTAAAAACCTGGCAGCACCTATCCGCCCTATCGAAGAAAGTGACCAGGGCACAGAAGTCATCTGGCTTACTCAGCATGTGGAACTCAGCTTGGGCCCACTTCTTCCTTAAAGGGTTCCATTGGTAGGCAGATCCCAAAGGACAGTGTCTACACTAACCCATGTTAAAATATCAAAGCCACTGCTCCGTTAGGGCTTGTTTATTAACAATGTACTCATGCACTACTGAATCCTATTTGTAGGCAAGTGGGAGCATAGGCAAGGCATTAGGAACACAGGGAAACTACCGTTCCTCTTGCTGTCCCTTGTGTAACACCAGTAAACATGTGTCTCCCTCACCAGTCCCTGCACGTTGACTAACAACAGCATAGATCCATCCCAAGAAAAGGAGACAGCTGTTCCTTGGAGTGGTGTTACATTTACCACCTGAGATCTCTGACTGTAACGTCTCCCAGTTTGATCTCACAGATGAAACTTAAAGTGATAACCCAAAGGTGGACCTGCTCCATTATGGCCCAGCATTGGTCTCAGTCTACCAGCTGCTTTTTGCATTGCATTAGATAAAATCCTCAGTCTGAACATGTCCCTTCACTTTCCATCATGGCTCCCATCTTGCTGTAGATTGCCATTTGACCAAAAAAAAAAAAAAAATAGAATTGTCACATTGTCTTTAGCTTTGTGATGATTGGAACAACCTGTGAAATTCTTAAGGCGCTCTCATTTGCTCTCTTCATGAAAACAGAACAGGACATTTTTATTTATTGATTGCTCTTAAATGTTTTCCTCAGTAGAATATGAAACTTTGTCTTTTAAGAAGAATTTGAGAAGCAGATAATTACATGTTACGTCAAGGGGCTGGCAAATTCTATTCATTTAAATGTTGCCATAATATCCAGGGAATAATACTGCCACAGGGAGGTAATCTTGGTGTGTCTTACTCCCAACCCCTACTACTCTGCTTCTTTAACTCCGTAAATTATTCAGAGTATTTGGGACCTGGAAAGAGTCCAAAGAAAACTTGAGTGAACAAGTTCACTCCCAGAATGCAGAAGACATTTTTAAGGTTAGGGGTTTTTTAGGCATCATCTGAACTAATGCCCTCTCCATTGATTTGAAGGGGAAGTTGACAGTTACAATCTCAATCCAAAACTGGATATGAAGAAAGAACCTTTTCCCCTTCCTGAAGTTATGACTTTTATCATATGATGTGTCAAGATCATTTTGATTGTAAACCATAAAATTGGTTCGGCAGATAGCCCAGAATGCTGGCCAAACAGCACACATGGTGTTTCCCTTGATATCCTGGAGTCGGGTTGCTAACCTTAATGCCTGTGATGTTTTCTAAAATGAGACTTGACAAAATATACCACCAGCTGCACTACATTTTCAGTAAATGTATTGTTAGCAAGTGGCCAACAGACATTTGGAGGAGAGAAATTTCCCGCTTACCCTGGTTTTGTTTTTAATTTGAGGTCTTTTGTTTAAAAAAAACAAACTGTAATCTAGACTACAGACAGGACAAAGTAACTTGTCAGCTCCCCCTTGAAAGATAAAAATATCTAGGAAGCCTTTGAAAGACACTAAATTGTACTCTTAAGGTCAAGTCAATTATAAAACAATATTCCTACAGAGTAATATATATGCTGCAGTGTAAGAAAAAATTATTCATATCTGTAATCTGACAATGATAAATAGGGTTTAGCCTCTTAGGAGTTGGGGTAGGGATTGGATAATCACTAATTTGCAGGCTATAGGAAGAGTTGTAAGTTTTTGTAACCTCACAGAGTGTCGATGTAATTTTTTTTTCACTACTTATTAAAGCCTACTCTAAAGCCACTGCTCCATAATCGCCAGGGTAGGAAATGGGCATCAGAGTAGAGAATAGCTTCACATGTTTACGCATTTGCATAGAAGACACACAGTTGTATGTCATGTGTTTATGGCTTAAAGCTGGTATGTGTTCCCAAAAGTAATAATGTTAATGGGTCTCATTCTCCCACAAAAACAGTTTTGATCATAGAATAATTATTTCTTCAGAAGCCAAATTAACTTGCAGAATAACAGAGCCATGGGTTTAATGTTTCCTCAAGGTAGTTTTTAGTATAAGCTGGTATTTTATGTGTTCATAGAAATGGTTCCTAATTCAGCTGGTGAATTAGAAATTGTATTTGTTGCTTTTTTATATTAGGTCGGGTGTAAGATTGTTTAATGCATAGTCAGTGTGGACTACTATAGGAGAATTAGATGCCATTTGCACTTGAAATTATAATTTTGGAAACTTAAGTCTCAGTTAAGTCAGATTTGTGATTTGATTAACCCACCGAAGTTTTCTTTTGTTCAGAGTGCTAATAGGTGTAATGAGCTGAATGTCATCCATATTTGTGAAGAAACATCTCTTTTGGTCCTTTTTGGGAATAAGAGGCACTACTTAATGTTTGTTAATGACAGATGACTGTTTTGCCTTATTGCTTAACTTAATGTAGTGAAATAAAGCAGATGAAGCTTGAGTGTGTCTTTTGTTTGGGTTCATGAAGACTGAACTGACATGACTCAGAGTCAAGATGGAGGAAATCGAGAGCTGGTATATGAAAATCATTGGGGCATGCTGCTAAAACTTCATATCAGATTAGTTCACTAGAACATTATATAGGTAGATGTGGCTTGAGCTCTTTGTAAACATGTTCTCAGAACCGTTAGATAAATGCTATTTTGTTAGTTCTCTACCAGCTTTGATCTTGGGTCATTGCTACCCAAAGATATCCTTCCAAATATACAAAATAGTCCAGTCCGACAGGTAGCCACTCACCTTCATCTGTACCCATATGCTCTTCCCTCCTAGTACTCTAGGTGAATTGTTCATGCTCCTCCCATCTAAAGCCAGCACCACCACTTAATGTACTAGATTCCAACCTCATGCATATTCAAGGACATCACATCAGCAATTCATCCCTGCCTCTGCTGCCTCATAATTTTTCCCTTTTCTGAATCATTTCCATCAACATCCTTTGATTTTTTTCATCTTAAAAAAAAAATGACCTCATACCCTCTTCAGCTGTTTTCCCCCATTTACTTCTTTAATACAAAACTATCTCTGCCAACCAGCTCCCCTCTCTCTTCCCATTCTCACCTGAACAATTGCAGTTCTGCTGTCACCATTACCACATCACCAAAACTGCTCTTGTCAAGGTCACCAAAGATCTCCACACTGCCAAATACAACTGTCAAGTCTCAGTCTTTATCTACTTAACCTTCCAGTGGCATCTGACAGTTGACTCGCCCATCTCTTTGAAACTCTTCACTTAATTTCCAGGACACACTCCTGGTTTTCTTTCTACCATACTGGCAACTTTTCTTCCATATCCTTTGCAAATTCTTCTCCATCTCAACCCTGACATGTGCCAGGTCATGTTTTTACTGCTTCATTTCTCTCTGCACTCACTCTTAAAGATCTCACCCAGTTTTCAGGCCATCTCCCAAATTTAAATGCAAACTCAAAAATATTCTCTGAAAGTCCAAAACCGCAGTCTGAATTTTCCCTTACCACATCTGCCTCTCCTGTAGTTGTCCCGAACTAAATGGCAACTATATCCTTCCAGTTGCTCAGAACAAAGACCTTAGCACCACCCTTGATTCCTCTTACATATCACATCCAATAACTCAGCAAATCCTGTCAGCCCTACCTTCAAACTGACCACACTATCTCCACCATTACTATACTGGGCCAAGCCACGATCTTCTTCATAGACCCTTAGGTTATTAAAGTAGTATCCAAACTAGTTTCCCTGAAACCACCCTGATCTCGGCCCCCACTCTTTAGTCAGTTTTCTACTCAGCAGCCAGAGTGATTAAGTCATACCTCTTCTCTGCTTAAGACCCTTGGAAGGCTTCTTAGCTTGCTCAAGTGAGAAATAAAAAGTCCTTACCATAGCTTATGAGGTACATGATCTGAGACCCACCCCTTAACCTCCACCTCCCAAAATTCGTGTATTCTTACCCTCATGCTCCACCCCAGTCACACTAGCCTCTTCGCTGTTCCTGAAACATCCAGGCAGACTCCTTCTCAGGGCCTTTGCACTGTCCGTTCCCTCTGCCTGGAAACCTCTTCTCCCAGATACATGCATAGCACACACCCTCACCACATTTCAGGTCTTTACTCAAAGGATTCCTTCTTAGGTCCAGTCTCAGTATCTACTTAACCTTCTCTAACTTTATTTAATGGGGCCCTGGTGGCACAATGGTTAAGAGCTGGGCTGCTAACCAAAAGGTCAGCAGTTTGAATCCACCAGCTGCTCCTTGGAAACCCTATGGGCAGTTTTACTCTGTCCTGTAGGGTCGCTATGAGTCAGAATCGACTCGACAGCAACAGGTTTTTTTCAACCCTATTTAATGTTGCAAACTCCCGTCCTCTAAACACATTCTCCATCCCTCTTCTTTTCTTCATTGTTTTCCATAGGACTAATCATCTAATATACTATATGCTTGTTTATTTTCTAACTGATACTGGAATATAAGCTCCGTTAGACCAGAGGTTTTTTTTTTTCTTTTTTTAATTGCAGTATTTGCAGAGTGTAGAGCAGTGTCCGGCAGATAGTAGACACATCCAATACAATAAATAAAGTAATATCATCCTTTTCCTTATTTATATAGCTTTTGCTTTTTGATCTTTTTAATATAATAGGCTCCTGAGAGGGAGTTTGCCTGGGCTGTTTCAGGAACAGCCAGGAGGCTAGTGTGGCTGAGATGCAGTGAGCGTAGGGGGGAAGAGTAGTAGATGAATTTGGGGAAGTGGAGGTAAGGGGTGGGTCTCATATATGTATCTATGGTGATGCAGCAGTTAAACGCTTGGCTGCTAACCGAAAGGTCAGTGGTGTGAACCTACTAGCCGCTCTGTGGGAGAAGGATGTGGCTGGCAGTCTGCTTCCGTAAAGATTACAGCCTTGGAAACCCTAGGGGGCAGGTCTGCTCTGTCCTCTAGGGTCCTATGGGTTAGAATCAACTTGATGGCAAACGAGTTATACTAAAAAGATAAAAGATACCTATACACATGTGCTGCTTTTTGTCATAAGCCAAATGTCTTCATATCTGTTTTGTGTTTTCTTGCTGTGGTGTTTTCTCTACCTAGAATATTCCTTCCTCTCTCTGCACCTCTTCCAGAATTACTTTCCTGTTCCTGTCTCTCCCTGCCTGCCACCCAGATACAATCTTAATCCATAGCACTGTACCTCTGCAGGGCATTTACCTCTCTTGTATTATGAGGTTGTGTATGTGTGCGGCCCCCGCACTGGACTGCATACTCCGAGAGCCAAGTCCAGTCCTCTTTGTCATCTGGTTCTCCTCAACTCCATTCCAAGGGCAGCCTGAATCAAACTTAAAAACTCAGAGCTAAATCACTTGCTCAGTTGTAGCTCATAACTTTATCCTCATTTTCTGGTGCTCCAGCATTACAGTGTAGTGAAATACACCTCACTGCATGGGATACAAGGTATTTAAGTGTTAAATGAAAGTGACATTAAATAACAGAATCACATGATGAAAAAGTTGTTTCCTTCTTAGGTTTTATTTTGTTTTGCTGCCCTTCTGGGTAAATCAAGGAGAAAGTATCCATACTATTATGTTTCTGATATCTAACACTTCCTCAATTTTTTTAACATAGACTTGTGGCTCAGAGCCTTTGGCAAGCAACAGTAGGTATTTACTAAATAACACTGTTTCATTTCCATTGTATTTTTTAAGGCTACATCTAAGCAGTGTAAAAAGGGAGTGAGGGCGGTGTCTGACCTGCTCTGACTTCACAAGGGGGAAGGAGAATCAAGATCAGCAGCCCAAGGCTGATTCCTATGAGGCGGAGGTCGTAATTTCTCCTCTCTCTGCCGATTTTGACACCAACTGTCCCTCCCACGGCACTCTCTACTTCTCTGCTGGCTTCTATAATTCATTGTGATGGCCACACACAACTCACAGACAATACTTGTGATTATGGGGTTTATTAGGGAAGTAACAGGTCACAATTTAGATTCAGGAACGCTTAGGATACAGTTCTATCAGGACAGCCTCTTCCCAGCCATGCCGCTGGCACACCTCTCTGGCCCTCGGCCTCTGCCCTACTCAGGCAAATGTTACAAAGCTCTTTTAGCTCTGCCGATAAGTGCCCAGAGGCACTCAGCTTTTTTGCTCCATGGGCCAGGAAGCCCACCACACTGTCTCCTTCTGGACTCTTCTGCCGGTCTCTCTCGCTACCGCCTCTCGGTCTCCTGATTCCAGAAGCTTCTCAGCCCAGGACTCCAGGTCCAAAGGACGCGCTCTTGGCTGTTCTTCCCTGGTGGTGGTAGGATCCTCTCTTTCCCGCCTCTGGGATAGCTCATTTCAAGCCCAGTGGGATGACAAAACCCCTTGTTAGGGTTCCATATACCTTATTAGCATGGTCCCACCGAATCATTTGGTGGGAGTTATAAGACCATGGTGAGAAAGGCCACACAAAAGCATTCCATTGCATTGCACCATGTGATACTAATTTTTCATTTATAGTAGTGATGGAAATTTTCCTTTTAAATTTAAGTAAAATAAGTTGCCTTAGGAGTTCTGCTTCTGCCTATGATGTAGACATCTGGAGACAGTGTCATTCCCACTCTTAGCAACAAGTAAAAGTGGACAAATGACAAATAATTTTTTTTGATCCATCAGAGAGTTGACGTTGCAAGGCAGTCAAATAGCCTCAATTTCAAGGAGGGACAGAATCTTTCAAGGAGAGAAGAGAGGTGTAGATTGGCTCACTGGTAGCCGAGCATGGGAGGAAGAGGTGCTGGCCATCATACAAGCAGGTAAGAAGAAAGCAACTAAAATATTAAAGAATTGCTAAGGGCCAAGTTTGGATTCACATGACAGTATAGAACCCTTGGGAGCCCAAGGCACAAGGGGAGTTTGCATGCACTCACAAGCTCTTTTCCAAAACCTCCACCAAGTGTTCATGAGAAAGACTGAGGTGGGCTGACAGCTCTAAAGAGCTTCCTTTGGTTTGGAGGCATGCAGGAAATTCTGTTTCCTTGCACAGGCCCTTCTCACATAAGAAGCAAAAAGCCCTTAGCCACTGGGGGAGTGACAGAAAGAAGGGACAAGATTTAGCCCTGAGCCAGGACTCTATACCAATACCATTAAAGGCCCTAGTTGTGCAATGGTTAAGCACTCAGCTGCTAAATGAAAGGTCGATGGCTGGAACCCACCAGCCACTCCACTGGAGAAAAGACCTGGTGATCTGCTCTCATAAAGATTACAGCCTAGGAAACCCTATGGGGCAGCTCTTTTCTGTCCTGTAGGGTGGCTATGAGTCAGAATTGACTCAACGGCACACACAACAGTAACTACTGAGGGAAGGGCAAGAAACTGTCCCCCACAAGACCATCCACAGATACAAGGCAGAATTTGGCTGCCACGGGGAGGAGGAGCAAGAATGTTGAGAAAAGCCCCATTCCCAAGGGCCAGGTAAAGACTGAAGGAGAGAACCTCCCTCCCACTCTCCCACTACCAGTCTAACAAACAGCTAGTAACAAGTATCAGCTGCTGGGGGGTGGGTGGTTGTTGCTGTTGCGTGCTGCCGAGTTGATTCTGACTCAGAGTAACCCCATGTGACAGTAGAATTTCCCCTTAGGGTTTTCTTGGCTGTGATCTTTACGGAAGCAGAATGCCAGGTAAGGGCATGGAAAGAGACTTACCACTATAGTGCTGGCTTGCAGGACAGCTGAAAGCTAAGGATGAAACATGAACACTTGAGAAAAGTTCTTCAGCACCTCAGCCCAACCTAAAGCACAAAATAATAGTAGAGTATGTGAAACTGTGGTGCACTGAAGGTAACCATAGCAACAACAAAACTCAAACCCAGCTCAGTTCCTAATGAGATTGACCAATCCCCACACAAATGGCTGGACAGAAGCAGCTTGCCCATTTCCAGGCATTAATACTATTTACTTTAGTCTCTACTCTTATATAATGACTGGAACTCAGTCACAAATTATGAGACACAAGCAAGAAGACCCAACCTATTTTCCATAGACAAAGCAATCAGCAGGACTATATACAGATTATGACCCAGATGTTAGAAATATCAGACTTTAACTCTGATTAACATGTTAAAGAATCTGATTGAAAATATAAACAACATATATCAGCAGATTTCAGTAGAGAAGTAGAAACTATAAGAAAAAACCTTGAAGACAGCCATGGGTGGGGGGGAAATTACATAGGAACAAAGATAAGAATTACAGCAGACTTCTCATCAGAAATTTTACAAACTAGAATACAATAGAATGACAAGTTTACATTTCTGAAAGAAACAAAAGACCACTGTCAACCCAGAATTCTCTACCTAGTGAAAATATCTTTCAAAAATAAATGTGAAATTGAGACTTTTTCAGACAAATAAAATCTGAGATAATTCACTTTTGAGAGACCTATACTGTAAAACATTAAAGAAGAAAAAAAGTGCCTTAGGCAGAAAGAATATGATACCAGAAATAAACATGGATCTACACAAAAATAAATAAAGAGGTCTGCAACAATATACACCTCTCAGTAAACACTAGGACAAGTAGACTGATAATTAGGATGTAGAAGACCTGTACAATACTATGAACCAATTTCACCTTATTGACATTTATACAACATTCCAACTAACAACAGCAGAATGCACATTATTTTCAAGTGTATATGAAACATTCCCCAAGACAGACTACATTCTAGGCCATTAAAAAACTTAAATTCAAAGGAATTTAAATAAAAGTATGTTCTCTGACCAGAACAAAATTAAAGCTAGAAATCAACAATACAAATATTTAGGAAAATCTCCAAATATTTATAAATTAACATAGTGCTTCTAAATAATTCATAAGTCAAAAAAAGACAAGGGAAATTAGAAAATGTTTTAACTGAATAAATATGAAAAAAATCAAAATTTGTAAGATGTAGCTAAAAGTAGTGCTTAGAAGGAAACTTACAGTATTAAATGCTTAATCAGAAAAGAATATCTCAAATTAGTGTTCCATCTCAAGGAACTAGAAAAACAAGAGCAAATTAAACCCAAGGCAAGCAGTAGTGAGGAAATGATAAGCAGAAGAGCAGAAACAGATGAAGCTAAAAACAATAGAGAAAATAGATGAAATCAAAAGTTCTTTGAGAAGATGAATAAAATTTTTAAACCTCTAACCAAACTGTCCAGGAACAAGAGAAAGAAGGCATAGTTACCAATATCAGAAATGAAAGTATGGTCATCACTACAGATCTTACACATTCCAAAAGAATAAGAGAATATTAAGAACAACTTTATGCCAGTACATTTGCAAAGTTAGATGAAATGGACAATTCGTTGAAAGACACAGTTTAACATAGTTCACTCACTAAGAAATAGATAACACAGATAGTCTTATACTAAATTGAATTTGTGGTAAAAAAACTTCCCCCAAAAGAAAACTACGGGCCCAGATGTCTTCACTGGTGTATTCTACCAAACATTTAGGAAAGAAATAATATCAACTCTATGCAAAATCTTCCAGAACATTGAAAAGGCGGAAATACTTCCCAACACAATCTATGAAGCCAGCATTACCCTGATACTAAAACCAGAGAAAGCCATTACAAGAAAACTACAAACCAATATCCTACATGATCATAGATGCAAAAATCCTCAACAAAATATTAGCAGATCAAATCCAACAATATGTAAAAAGGATAAAATCATGGTCAAATGGAGTTTATCGTGGGAATGTGAAGTTGATTTAATACTCAAAAACCAATTCGTTTAATTCACCATACCAACCAACCAAAGAAAAGCAATACAATCACCTCAACAGATGCCCAAAAAAGCATTTGACAAAAATCAATATCTAGTCATCATTAAAACTCTCCGCAAACAAGGAATTAAAATGAATTTCTTCAGATAAAGGGCACCAACAAAAACTCACAATGGAATGGTGAAAGACTGAATCAGGAACAACGCAAGGATGTCCGCTATCACCACTCCTATCCAGCATTGTAGTGGAGGTCTTAGCAACTGCAATATATCAAAAAAAAAAAAAAAAAAAAAAAGACATAGAGAAAGGAAAGGAAGAAATAAAACTTTCTTTAAAGATGACACGATTGTCTACTAGAAAAATCTCAGAATTCACAAAAGATCCATTGTATTTCTATATTCTGTTGTTGTTGTTACGTGCCGTCAAGTCGGTTCCAACTCATAGCGACCCTATGTACAACAGAGCAAAACACTGCTCAGTCCTGCGCCATCCTCACAATCCTTGTTATGCTTGAGCCCATTGTTGCAGCCACTGTATCAATCCATTTCCTTAAAGGTCTTCCTCTTTTTCACTGACCCTCCACCAAGCATGATATCCTTCTCCAGGCACTGGTTCCTCCTGATGACATGTCCAAAGTATGTGAGACATGATCTCGCCATTCTTGCTTCTAGGGAGCACTCTGGCTGTACTTCTTCCAAGACAGATTTGTTCGTTCTCTTGGCAGTCCATGGTATATTCAATATTCTTCGCCAACACCATAATTCAAAGGCATCGATTCTTCTTCGGTCTTCCTTATTCTTGCCCAGCTTTCACATGCATATGAGGTGATTGAAAACACGATGGCTTTGGTCAGGTGCACTTTAGTCTTCAAGGTGACATCTTTGCTTTTTAACACTTTAAAGAGGTCTTTTGCAGCAGATTTGCCAATGCAGTATGTCGTTTGATTTCTTGACTGCTGCTTCCATGGGTGTTGATTGTGGATCTAAGTAAAATGAAATCCTTGACAACTTCAATCTTTTCTCCATTAATCATGATGTTGCTTACTGGTTCATTTGTGAGGATTTTTGTTTTCTTTATGTTGAGGTGTAATCCATACTGAAGGCTGTGGTCTTTGATTTTCATCAGTAAGTGCTTCAAGTCCTCTTCACTTTCAGCAAGCAAGGTTGTGTCATCTGCATAATGCAGCTTGTTAACGAGTCTTCCTCCAATCCTGATGCCCCATCTTCCTCATATAGTCCAGATTCTCGGATTATTTGCTCAGCATACAGACTGAATAACTATGGTGAAAGAATACAACACTGATACACAGCTTTCCTGATTTTAAACCACGCAGTATCCCCTTGTTCTGTTCAAACAACTGCCTCTTGATCTGTGTACAGGTTCCTCATGAGCACAATTAAGTGTACTGGAATTCCCATTCTTCAAAATGTTATCCATAATTTGTTAATGATCCAACAATTAAATGGCTTTGCATAGTCAATTAAACACAGGTAAACATCTTTCTGGTATTCTCTTCTTTCAGCCAGGATCCATCTGACATCAGCGATGATATCCCTCATTCCATGTCCTCTTCTGAATCCAGCTTGAATTTCTGACAGTTACTTGTTGATGTACTGCTGCAGCCACTTTTGAATAATCTTCAGCAAAATTGTACTTGTGTGTGATATTAATGATATTGTTCAATAATTTCCACATTCGGTTGGACCACCTTTCTTGGGAATAGGCATAAATATGGATCTCTTCCAGTCTGTTGGCCAGGTAGATGTCTTCCAAACTTCTTCGCATAGACGAGTGAGCACTTCCAGCGCAGCATCCATTTGTTGAAAACATTTCAATTGGTATTCCATCAATTCATGGAGTCTTGGTTTTCACCAATGACTTCAGTGCAGCTTGGACCTCTTCTTTTAGTACCATTGATTCCTGATAATATGCTACTTCCTGAAATGGTTGAATGTCGACCAGTTCTTTTTGGTATAGTGACTGTGTATTCCTTCCATCTTCTTTTGATGCTTCCTGCATCGTTTAATATTTTCCTCATAGAATCCTTCAGTATTGCAACTTGAGGCATGAAATTTTTTCTTCAGTTCTTTCAGCTTGAGAAATGCCAAGCATGTTCTTCCCTTGGTTTTCTATCTCCAGCTCTTTGCACGTCTTTATAATACTTTACTTTGTCTTCTCAAGCTGTCCTTTGAAATCTTTTGTTCAGCTTTTTTACTTCATCATTTTTTTCCATTTGCTTTAGCTACTTGACGTTGAAGAGCAAGTTTCAGAGTGTCTTCTGACATCCATTTTGGTCTTTTCTTTCTTTCCTGTCTTTTTAATGACCTCTTGCTTTCTTCATGTATGATGTCCTTGATGTCATCCCACAGTTCATCTGGTCTTTGGTCATTAGTGTTCAACATGTCAAATCTTTTCTTGAGATGGTCTCTAAATTCAGGTGGGATGTACCCAAGGCCATACTTTGGCTCTTGTGGACTTGTTCTAATTTTCTTCAGCTTCAACTTGAACTTGCATATGAGCAATTGATGGTCTGTTCTGAAGTCGGCCCCTGGCCGTGTTCTGATTAATAATATTGAGCTTTTCCATCATCTGTTTCCACAGACGTAGTCTATAGATTCCCGTGTATTCCATCTGGCAATGTTCACGTGTACAGTCGCTGTTTATGTTGTTGAAAAAAGGTATCCACAATGAAGAGCTCGCTGGTCTTGCAAAATTCTGTTATGGGATCTCTGGCATCATTTCTATCACCAAGGCCATATTTTCCAACTACCGATCCTTCTTCTTTGTTTCCAATTTTTCCATTTCAATCACCAGTGAGTATCAATGCATCCTGATTGCATGTTTGATCAATTTCAGACTGCAGAAGTTGGTAAAAATCTTCAATTTCTTAATCTTTGGCCTTAATGGTTGGTGCGTAAATTTGAATAACAGTCGTATTAACTGGTCTCCCTTGTAGGTGTATGGATATTATCCTATCACTAACAGCGTTGTACTTCTGGACAGATCTTGAAATGTTCTTTTTGACAATGAATGCAATGCCATTCCTCTTCAAGTTGTCATTCCTGGCATAGTAGACCATATGATTATCCAATTCAAAATGACCAGTACCAGTCCACTTCAGCTCACTAATGCCTAGGATATCAATGTTTATGGGTTCCATTTCATTTTTGATAATTTCCAGTTTTCCTAGACTCATACTTCATACATTCGACATTCTGATTATTAACGAATGTTTGCAGCTTTTTACTTCTCATTTTGAATTATGCCACATCAGCAAATGAAGGTCCCGAAAGCGTGACTCCATCCACGTCATTAAGGTTGACTCTACTTTGAGGAGGCAGCTCTTCCCTAGTCGTATTTTGAGTGCCTTCCAACCTGAGGGGCTCATCTTCTAGGTTTTGCTGACCAATGTCTGATGATGGCTTCTTATTCCCAAGTCTTCACTATGCCCTGATTGCTTCCAATTAGGATCCTAAATTCCTCTGGTCAGGTTTCCGGCTCCCATCAGGAGCGGTATCGGTAGCTGGTTTAACCTTGAAGGGCATCTGTTGAGAGGAGTTAGGGTCAGAGGAAGAGGGGACTTCAGAGACAGAGGGAAAAGGAAGTTCAGTCAGAAGAGACTTGGAATCAGGCAAGCAGGGCAAAGAGGAAGCAGGTAAGGTAAGCTAAAGAGGCAGAGGGGCAGTCAGTTTCTCACACATCAGGTCTACTAGTATTCTTTGAGAGGCAATTGATCACTCCCCTGAACATCTGGAGGCTTCCAAATACCAATCAAGGAATGCCACGTTTCTTGAGGGTTCCTCTGAGATGCTTTAACTTATCTATCTGGAAATTTGCCCATAATGGTCACAGTAGTTCTAGATTTTTCTTACTCAGTTTCATCCATTTTTAACCATAAAGTTTGCCAGCATTCCTTAGATCCCAGGATCCAGTGTCTTACCTGCAAGTAGCAGAAAGACCTGGATGAACCTAGTTCATCAAGAGGTCCAGACCCAGTCTGCCCTAGTCCTGAATAAAGCTCAAAGAACTCAAAATGCAAAAGGAGCCGAGTTCAGATCCGAGAAGAAACCTACTAGACAACCTCCACAAACAGCGCAGAGACAGAAAGCTGGAACAGTTTTGCTGGTACCAGCATCTACAACTCCAACTTCCACAGAGTCCTTGGGAGTCACAGGGGTCTCCTTCAGAATCCCATGTCTGACGCCAAAACTGTCAAAAGAAACTAAGTTGATAATAGATTAATCTATTAGATGAGGTTTATTTAGGCAGAAGATTCGAGAATCGGGTAGCAACAAACCACATACGGAAAGATAATCAGTAGTGACCAGCTTACACTGACAAAAGGAGAAAGCAAAAGAACCTTATTTCTGTTGGCTTATACAATTTACTATTGAAACACTGTCACAATTTCATTGGTCAGTGAGTGTGAAAGTGATGTCAGAATCTCATTGGTTAGTAAGGGTAGCCTGATTTACAGAAAAGCTAGCTTAAGTTTTGATTAAGACAAAGTCTTAGAGGTGTTGTCCACTTGACCACTGACATAATTTTGTCAACCACATTACTCTCCATTTTTATTTCATTTAGCAGTAGTTGGATGATAGGTTATGACAAAAAATTACGGAAGTGGTAACAGAATGCTTGAAATTTGAGAAATATTGGCAGAGTGGTTATGGATTGTTCTTAAAAAACACATGTGTTGATCCATAAGGCCCTTTTCATTTCAGAAGTTGGAAAAATAATATTAATGTCTTTGGATTCCTGGCTCCCTCATTTATTAGCTACATAACCAAGGGCAATTAATCTTCTAAACCTCAATGTCCTTTTCTTTCTTTTTTTAAAAATATTTTTATTTATTTTGTTGATGTCATTGAGAATGAAACAGCAAACCATACACCAACTCAATAGTTTCTACATGTACCATTTAGTAACACTGATTACATTCTTCGAGTTGTATAACCATTCTCACCCTCTTTTTCTGAGTTTTTCCTCCTCCATTAACATAAATTCACTGCCGCCTAAGGTTCCTAAGTAATCTTTCAAGTTGCTGTTGTCAGTTGGATCCCATATAGATAGTTCTTAAAATAGCATAATGCTCAAGGCAGACATTTACTAGTTAAGCTAAACTGTTTGGTTTTAAGAAGACTTTAGGGGATATTTTTGGTTTAACGTTTAAAGATTACCTCGGGCAATAGTTTCAGGGGTTCATCCAACCTTATGGCTCCAGGAAGCCTGGATTCCATGAAAATTTTAACTTCTGTCTGCATTTTCCCCCTTTTGATCAGGATTCTTCTATGGAATCTTTGATCAAAATGTTCAGCAGTGGTAGCTGGGCACCATCCAATTCTTCTGGTCTTGTGGCAAAGGAGGCAGTTGTTCGTGGAGGCAATTAGGCACACATTCCTCCTATTTCCTCCTCCTATTCCTGACTCCCCTTCCTCTGTTGCTCCAGGTGAACAGAGACCAATTGTTGTGCCTTGGATAGCTGCTTGCAAGGTTTTAAAACCCTAAACACTATGCATCAAACTAGGATGTAGAACAGAAGCATGAAACATGTTATTAAGCCAATTAAAGGGGATGTTCCATGAAACCATGACCTTAAACCTCCAAACCAAGAAATCAAATCCTATAAGCAACTTCAGCAGCTACTCTTTTTTTTTTTTTTTTGTAAATATATATATCACACAACTTTTCCAGTTCAACTTTTTACAGGTATACAACTTAGGGACAGCAATTAAATAATCAGCTGTGCAACCCTACCCTTAATCAAAGCGATAATTCCATCACTGTTAACCCCACTGCCCCCACTCCTTCCACCTCTGGTAACCACTAATAAACTTTGTTCTCTGTACATTTGCCTTTTCTTGTCTTTTCATATAAGTGAGATGTCCATTTGAATGTCTTCTTTTGTGTCCTTTTGTGATTGACTTACTTCACTCAGCATAATGTCTTTCAGCTCCATCCATATTGTAGCATGTATCAAGACTTCATTTCTCCTACTGGCTGAGTAGTATTCCATTGTATGTATGTACCACATTTTGTTTATTCATTCATCTGTTGATGGGCATTTAGGCTGTTTCCACCTTTTGGCTATTGTGAATAGTGCTGCAATGAACGTTGGTATACAAGTCCCTGTTTGTCTCTGTTTTCAAGTCTTTTGGGTATATACCTAGGAGTCAAACTGCTGAGTCATGTGGTAGTTCTATTTTTAGTTTTTTGAGGAACTGCCACACTGCTTTCCACAACATCTGTACCATTTTGGATTCCCACCAGCAGTGGGCAAGAGTTCTAATTTCCCCACATCCTTGCCAACATTTGTTATTTTCTGTTTGTTTTGTTTTTTTATCTTAGCCACCCTAATGGGAATGAAATGGTATCTCACTGTGCTTTTGATTCGCATCTCTCTGATAGCTAATGATCCTGAGATCTTTTCATGTGTTTTGTGGTCATCTGAATGTCTTCTTTGGTGAAATATCTATTCAAGTCCTTTGCACATTTTATGTTTGGGTTATTTATCTTTTTGTTGTTAAGTTGTTGAAGTTTTGCATACATTTTGATTATTAGATTCTTGTCGGATATATGGTTTACGAAGATATTCTCCCAGTTGGTAACTTGTCTTTTCACTTTTTTGGTAAAGTCTTTTGATGAGCAAAGTTTTTAATTTTTATGAAGTCCCATTTAGTTATTTTGTCTTCTGCTGTTTGTGCTTTTGTTGTTATATTAATCCATTGCTGAAAGCTAGGCCTGACAGCATTGCCCATTGCTTTTTCTTCTAAGAATTTTGTGGTTTTTGTTTGTACATTTAGGTCCTTAATCCATTTACAATTTGTTTTTGTGTATGGTGTGAGGCATGGATCCTGTTTCACTTTTCTGGATGTGGAAATCCAATTTTCCCAGCACCATTTGTTGAGGACTCTTCTATCACCATTGAATGGACTTAGCACCCTTGTCAAAAATCAGTTGACCATAGATGTGTGGGTTTATTTCTGGACTCTCAACTCTATACCATTGCTCTATGTGTCTATTGTTATACCAGTACCAGGCTGTTTTGATTACTGTAGCTGTATAAAAACCAAACCCGTTGCCATCGAGTCAATGCTGACTCATAGTAACCCTATAGGACAGAGCAGAACTGCCCCATAGGGTTTCCAAGGAGTGGCTGGTGGATTCTAACTGCCGGTGGATTCTAACTGCCCACCTTTTGGTTAGCAGCCGTTCTATTAACTACTGCGCCACCAGTGCTACGTAGCTGTATAGTATGTTTTAATATCAGGAAGTGTGAATCCTCCTACTTTGTTCTTCTCTTTCAAGATTGCTTTAGCTTATCGAGGCCTCTTGCCATTCCACATAAAGTTGAGAATTCGTTTTGCTATTTCTGTAAAGAAGGTTGTTGAACTTTTGATAGGGACTGCATTGAATCTATAGATCACTTTGGGTAGTAATGACATCTTCACAATATTGTCTTCCAATCCGTGAACATGGATGACCTTTACATTTACTTAAATCTTCCTTAATCTCTTTCAGCAGTGTTTTATGATTTTCATTGTACTCAGTCTCCTTTTCTATAAGAGGATAATCCATGCTTGCCTAGAGGATTTCTTGTTTGCCCAAAATTCAAGTTTAACTGAGCGCCCTCTATGTTTGTTTGCTAAATCTGGCAACCCTACAGAGAAATTATTGTGAGACTTAGAGACACTGGCAAGGAAAGTCTTTCGCCCAGGGCTTAGCACAATAAATGCTTAGTAAGTGACAGCTAACGCTGTTTTAATCCCAGCCCCTCATTCATTACTTGTTCTTTCTCTCGCCCAGTTTTTAAATAAGCCAATTGAACTTGTGGCTCTTCATCCCAAGTAGGAACAAACTCTTTGCGCCACCCAGGAACCCATAAAGAAGCATCAGGCTATGCTATACGTACCAGGACACTAATTAAGCCTAGAAATTCCAAGAGCGGGCGGCGTAATGACGCACAAGGCCCGCCCCTAAGGGCGCACTAGACGCACAAATAAGACGTAGACAGGCCAGGTGCCAGCTTCCGGGCCCGACGGGATTGTGGCGGTCCTCTCTTCTAAGTCGGAAGCCACCTCAGCCTCCAGACGCTCTCAAGATGGCGACCTCTCTAGGTTCTAACACCTATAACAGGCAGAACTGGGAGGATGCGGTGAGTGTGCCTGCCGGAGAAGGACGGAAGGAGGTGGCAAAGCTCGCCCTCACGCGGGCGGGCAGGGTGAGGCTGCGGAGTGCCCAAGAGAATTCCGGGGAGGAGCGAGCTCCGCGGCCTAGCTTGGCCGGAGCAGGAGGCAGGCGGGGTGGCCCACATACAGGCTTGGAAAGAGGGGGCTTAGCCGGGTCCTGGACCAGCCCCCTTTCCATCCCTGCCCCCTCCAGCCTTTCGAGCTGGTTTTCTTTTCTCCCGCCACCCGCCGGAAGTGCAGACAGCGCTCCCTCCCGCGACCAGGTCCGTGCTGGACCTAGGGTTCCTGCCCTGTCCCCCACCCTTAATTCCCGCTCCCCTGCCCCCATGAGTGTGACAGAGATGGCAGGGTCTTCGGAACCTGGTCTTCAACCAGATTTCCCATTTTCACCAGGACTTCCCCATTCTGTGCCAGACGTGTCTTGGAGAAAACCCATATATCCGAATGGTAAGTGGTCGCGTGTGAGACGGGAGTTATTCGTGTTGTGTCAATGTTGTACTTGGCTGGCTGTCAGTGATGCTTCTTTACTGACCCAAAGTGCAAGCCAATTTGCAAAGGAGTGTTATGCTTATTATCTCACTTTGGAACTCAGCAACAATCCTGTGATCTGGGAGTCATAATAATAGCTATTTGTTGAGCATTTACCTAGGAGGTTGGTCTGTTAACCTGAGGCACAGAGAGTTTGTCTTTTCACAGAGCAAGTAATGGGTGGAGATGGGATTTAAAATAAAGTCTTCTGACTCCAGGGTCCTCTACAAGCTAGGAGGAGAAACAGGACTAGAATCCAGGTTTCCTGACTCCCAGTGAAATGCCTTTTGGCCACTACACCTTGTACTCTCTTGTGTGTGGATGTGGGTCTTAGGGCCTGGGGTGAAGCAAGGAATCCCCATCCTTATTTATAAGGGTAAAATTTAGTGGCAGTTAACATTTAATAATTAGACTAGGGCTAAGTTATTATATTGTGATCAATCTCAGAGGACATGTTGGTATGTTCAAGATGTTTGAAGAGGTTATTGGAACAGAGGTTAACTATACTATATAGGGTGTCAGCACAGGGTGAGTCTATAGTAGTTGCCTTCTGACTAAACTGGTAAAATGGTCCAGCCATGGCTGCATCCTTCCTCATTTTGGGATCATGAAAACCATTTGGAATTTTAGTTCTTTAGAAGAGAACTTGGGAGCCAGCAGTGACTCTTAAGAGTTGTGGCTGTGGAAACACATGCACTTACCTGGTGGTAGATCCGTAAGACTCTCGTGAGGTTATAATACTTAACAAGTAATTAGACTAGATCACCACCCCACCCCCAAAGGGATTTTTTTTTTTTTCTCTTTAGGATGCCGGGGGTATATCCAGACACATTTTTGGGGTTCTATTTAGGAAAAGAATAGACATCTGGTTTTTTTGTTTTTTTTTTTCTGTTAATGCCACTTCTTTTCTGTATTCATTTCAGACCAAAGAAAAGTACGGGAAGGAATGCAAAGTAAGTATGTCTATTAAAGAGTAATGATTTTACTTTATGTTCCTTTGTATACCAGATTCGCTTTCAATTTGCTGAACTTTGAAGTCCTCTAATAAAAGTCAGTGAAGGAGACCTGTTGATGGCAACAGTTAAGCGTTCAGCTGCTAACTGAAGGGTCAGTGGTTCAAACCCACCCAGTGGCTCTGCTAGAGAAGAGACCTGGAGATCTGCTTCTGTAAAGATTACAGCCTAGGAAACACTATGCAGCATTTCTCCTCTGGGCAGTCATATAGGTTTGCTGTGAGTCAGAACTGAGTCAGTGGCATACAACAATACAATAAAAGTCAGTGCTACAGCACTTTCATATATCGTTTATGTACTCACTGACTGGTAACTGTTTATTGTGGGAGGTGAGAAAATGACTCCTCTAACATAGCGGTTTTTAACCAGGTGTCGTAGATGGGCTTTGAAGCCCCCGAGTTTGTATACCAAGTGATGTATGATTATGCACATGAACATCTTAGCTGCAGAGGAAGGTCATAGTTGTCTTAAGATTCTCAAAGGAGTATATGACACCCTTCTACTCCCCCCACCCCCCGCCACCCCAAAAAAATAGTTAAGGGTCAGATTATTAATGGTGGTTATCTCTAGGGGAGGGAGACTTTAACTTTTTGAATATTTCATTTCTGTATTGTGTGAATATTTTAACTACTGGGAAAGGGTGTTCTAAATGGGATGGAAACATCAGGTAACGTTCAGACTAGGTGATTGCCAAAGTCTCTTCCAAACCCTAGGTTCAGGATTCCTTTCTTCAAATCCTTTGTTGTTATTAAATCTGGATTGATTGTCCAGCTCAGGGCCATTAGCACCCTGTGGCTCTTGCTTTGTGTTCTAGATCTGTGCCAGGCCATTCACAGTATTTCGTTGGTGCCCCGGGGTCCGCATGCGTTTCAAGAAGACTGAAGTATGCCAGACCTGCAGCAAATTAAAGAATGTCTGTCAGACCTGTCTCTTGGACCTAGAATATGGTATGTCTGCCCTGTCAGGTAGATCTGAAAGTGTAAAATACAGGTGCTCTAGATAACCAACTGGTCTTTTTGTCTCCCACCTCGCACCCTATCTCTGGTTCTGACCCAATTTTGCAGTGTAGTCTGCTTTCCCAGGAAGAGAACCATGCTTAGCCATTCCAGAGTCCTCCTGAATAACAGTAGGAACTTAAGACAAAGTTGGGAATTAATCAGAATCGTCTCCCCCATACATATGCCTGTAGCAAAAGTAAGGTAGAAGGTATTGAGCCTATGATAAGTAATTTCTTTGCTTTGGGCCTCTTTCTTGATCCAAAGCTTTTTTCCGTAATCCCAAGTCAAAGCTCATAGACTAATTCTGCTTTATATTTTTGTATAAAGAGTGGTGTTAGGACTATATATTAGTACATTGCTACTGTTTCAGAGTAACAGCTTTGGGGAGGGGGAGTGATTTTTTAACAGTGAGTGACTTTTTAAGAAAAATAATTATTCAACAAGCGTTTTTTAGTACACATTAAAAGAGAAGAGGGAAATGTGAGTTTATGTGTGTTAAGTTCAGAAACTTACTCTGTTAGTGAGAGTCCTGTCATGTTGTTTAATATTATTTATATGTTTGTTAAGGAAGTATTGTGATTCTAGAAGAGAAGGACTCTTACGTCACTGTAACTGTGGTACCAGCCTAAAAATAAACCTTGTTTTGTATTTATTTTTAAAATTAAATCTTGTAATATTAAAAACTAGATACATCATTAATCTGCAGGTCAGATCTCATAGTCTGTCTGTTCATCTAAAAGATTTTCTAAAACATTCCTTTCATCAAATTTTACGACAGCTCAGGAATTTGGGCAATTTCTTAGAATGGTTTGTAGCCATACGAGGCTGATGGTACTAAGATTTTGAATAAAAATGCAATAAACCTCTGGTACCAGATGGGAAATGGAGAAAGGAAGGAAGATGATACATTCTGTGCTGCATATATTTTAAATGTATCTGTGTTTTTTTCAATACCAGGCTTGCCCATCCAGGTTCGTGATGCGGGATTGTCTTTCAAGGATGACATGCCAAAGTCAGATGTCAACAAAGAGTACTACACACAGAATATGGAGAGAGAGGTGTGCTGTCACTTTCTTGATGTAGCTTTATATTTGATATTTGATACAATAATGCTAGTGAATCAATACAGTCTTATCTGTTGAATTTGTTGTTCCTGCATAGATTTCTAACTCTGATGGAACAAGGCCAGTTGGCATGCTGGGGAAAACTACATCCACTAGTGACATGCTGCTCAAACTGGCCCGGACCACTCCCTACTACAAAAGGAATCGACCCCACATTTGCTCCTTCTGGGTGAAAGGAGAGTGCAAGAGAGGAGAGGAGTGTCCCTACAGGCAAGAGCTGATCCTCTTTTCAGTATTTGCTTTCAGATGTTTAGTCATCCAGGAAGTGAGGGATGCTAGCTTACACTATTTCTGCTTTAAAGTCATACAGCCAGTTTATTATATTTCATGTCTTGGAACTATTATATTTAGAAGAGCTTGTTTAAATTATAGTTTGCTTATAGCTAATAACTGAGCCTTGGAAACAAGTTGCTGTGTCATGTAATATAGATGTTGGCCCTAAAAGTTTCTGCCTGAAATGTAAGTCTTCATTGTCATGGTGTAAATGACTTGAATCCCAATGTATAGGTGAAGTCAAATTAGGCTAGACTCTTAAAGGGTGTATGAGTATGTTCCAGTCAAGACTGCCGAACATCTGGATTGGGAATTCTTAACTTGGGGGTTGGTTAACAGTCCCCCTGACCCTCCAGCACAGACATAAATTATATATGCCTTTTCCTGGGGCTGGTACCATAGCTTTAATCAGATTCTTAGTGGAATGCAGGACCTCAAATACATTAAGAAACACTGACGTAAAGAAAGGTAACCATTTGTCCCCTTTTGTTTTGGCATGCATTGTGCCAAAAAGCATTTTTTCATATGGAAACTCTGGCACCCTAGATGGCTGTTTAAATAGCTTATAGGAGGCTAGGAAGTCCTTGTGTGATAGAGTAAATCCCCTATTTTGATAGTAACTCTAGGAGCACTGGGGCACAGTGGTAAAGCGCTCAGCTGTTAACCTAAAGGTCAGCAGTTCAGATCTACCAGCCGCTCCACAAGAGAAAGATGTGGCAGTCTGCTTCCATAAAGATTACAGCCTTGGAATCATATGGGGTAGTTCTACTCTGTTTTGTACGGTCGTTATGAGTTGAGATCAACTCGGTAGCAACAGATTTGGTTTTTTGGTTTTATAGTAACTGGGAACCTTGGTAGCACGGTGGTTAAGCGCTCGGCTGCTAATCAGAAGGTCAGCAGTTTGAACCCACCAGCCACTATGCAAGAGAAAGACGTGGCAGTCTGCTTTTGTAAAGATTTACAGCCTTTGACACCTTATGAGGCAGTTCTTTTCTGTCCTGTATGGTCGCTATGAGTTGGAATTGACTCGATGGCAGTAGGCTTGGTTTTTTGTTTTTATAGTAACACTGTTTTGCTAATTATATTTTGGTATGACTTCTAGTTCAAAAGTCATTTCAGGGTATACATTTGAGACTTTAATATTGCAGCTATTGTTGGGTGATACTTGTAAAAAAAATTTCCTTTGTCTCACCTTTATACATTATTTTCTCTTGCTCCATAGACATGAGAAGCCTACAGATCCAGATGACCCCCTTGCTGATCAGAATATCAAAGACCGATATTACGGAATCAATGACCCTGTGGCAGATAAGCTTCTAAAACGGGCGTCAACAATGCCTCGTCTGGATCCGCCAGAGGACAAGACTATCACCACATTATATGTTGGTGGTCTGGGTGATACCATTACTGAGACAGACCTAAGGTTTGTGGGTGTAATTATGAGCTCTTTTAGCTTTTAATGGCCTTGGAAGAATTTACTGGCAAAAACACAGGCAAGCATGATAATTCTGTATGGAGTACATTTTTCTTTAGCTACTCTGTAGTTAGTATTATGCTGACTAGAATTTTTATAAAATTGTTGTATATGATGCTAGAGTAGTAATGCTCATCAACAGTGCTTACTCCATCCTTGCATATGGTAATAATTACATGAGGTTCTGTTTGCCCTGATAGCCCATTAGAATTTTTAAAGATGGCCCATGTCTAAGCATGATTAGTGATGCAGGGGACGGGGGGCTTTGAGATTATAAAACTCTTATGGTTTAAATGGTTGGCTTTTTAAAGAGACTGGTGTTTGGTAAATTTGTATTATGTTTGGCTAGATGAAACATCTGGGCAGATGGAAATTACCTCTTCCAAAGAGATAAAATCAAGAAGAAGCTCCTTTAACTTTGTAGCATGTCTCCATTTAACCCTGGCTAAGTGAGCAAGATAATCCCCACGGGTCATTAGACCTTTTCTTTAGCAGGCCAGATAACAAATACCTTAGGCTTGTGGACCATATACAGTTTCTGTCACATAGTCTTCATCTTTTATGTTTTACAACCCTTGAAAAATTTTAACATTCTTAGTTCATGGACCATAGTTTGCCAACCCCTGATACAGGGTTTAGGATCCTTAAGGAACCAGTTGGAGCCTCCTTCCTCCATGGGAAAGCCCTGAGATGTTTGACAGCTTCTGTTTACTCTCATTATTTTTCTTTTCCTCTCTCAATAGGCAGAACCCAGATTAGGGTAAGGTAGTTAGGCAGGTAACTATGGGGCCCACCTGCATGGTGGTGAGTCAGTGAAGGAGTTAATAATCCATTTTCCATCTCTTGGAAATGTCTGTATGTTGTTGACTTTGTTTTTCTCTGGCTGCATTCTTTCAGAAATCATTTCTACCAGTTTGGAGAGATCCGGACAATCACCGTTGTGCAGAGACAGCAGTGTGCTTTCATTCAGTTTGCCACAAGGCAAGCTGCAGAAGTGGCTGCTGAGAAATCCTTTAATAAGTTGATTGTTAATGGCCGCAGACTCAATGTGAAATGGGGAAGGTGAGAATTAGACGAAATTAAAATACCTTTATTGAGATTTTCAAGAAACTTTCATTATCTGGGGACTAGTAAGCTTTTGGAGCTCTGGTAGCACAGTGGTTAAGAGCTCAGGCTGCTAACCAAAAGGTGGGCAGTTCAAATCCACCAGCCACTCCTTGGAAACCTTATGGGGCACTTCTGCTGTGTCCCATAGGGTCACTATGAGTCGGAATCGACTCGACAGCAACAAGTTTTGGTTTTGTAAGCTTTTGGCAAACAGGCTTAAATGAATAGGATCTTTAAAAAGAATTTCTTCTTACTTCTCTGTTTTATACTTGTTTCCTATGGATGTTGGGAGAATCATGCTTTAAAAATTTATCCAGGGTCTTGGTGTATTAATCTCCTTTGAAGATTTCTGTTTTTATGACCTGATGTTATAGGCTGAGTGTTATGCCAGAGAATGGAAAGTAGATTTGAGTGTTTACAAATTAATTGCACCTAGATTCTACCCTCTAGAGGTTGATTGTCTAGTGGAGACACTAAAATAGGGAAGAATAACCAAGTTTGAAAGTGATGTTTGCACAAAAGAGATACAGGTAAAAACACCGTGAAAGCTCAAAGGGGAAATGAGTTTCCAGCTTGGAACCTGAGAGGGGAATCATCGATAGCAGCAGCTGCCCTTATGGAGTGCTTTCTATGTGCTAAGCGCGTAGATGTTGCCTCTTCTAGTTCTTACAACAATTCTAGCAAGTAAGTTTGGAACCCCAGTCTTTCTGGCTTCAAAACCTTTGGTCTTGTTCCCTCTGCACTGTAGCATTTATGAGGAAAGAGTATTTGGTGAAAAGGAGGCAAAAAGTGAAGGAACCTCATCTGAGTGCAGAACATGAGAGGCAGAGGTGTGAGATAAGGTGGATAAAGTGCTGATGGTGTGTGTCTGTGTCTCTCAGATCCCAGGCAGCCAGAGGAAAAGAAAAAGAGAAGGACGGAACCACGGACTCTGGAATCAAGCTCGAGCCCGTTCCAGGACTGCCAGGAGGTAAGTGCAGACTTCTTGCCCACCCAGTAGCTTGCTGACTTTAGATGCTCCATCTGCCCTGATGTCCCCTGTCAGCTAAGGTGTTGAACCTCCTCCTGCAGTGGCTTTGTCTCCCGGCAGGACCTTGGAGGGTCTGAAAGTGGGTGGAAGCAGTGTTGCATAATTGTGTTACTCTACCCTTGGCTATGTTCTGTCTTTCAGCTCTTCCTCCTCCTCCTGCAGCAGAAGAAGAAGCCTCTGCCAATTACTTCAACTTACCTCCAAGTGGTCCTCCAGCCGTGGTCAATATTGCCCTGCCTCCACCCCCTGGCATTGCCCCGCCCCCACCCCCAGGTAAGGTCCATCTTCCTTCTTAGCAAATAGATCTGACTTCCTTAGCCCAGGGAAATCTTTGTGAAAGTCCTGTCTTCACACCACACCATCAAGTCTCAACCAGCTAGATTCTTTGAGTTTGTCCAGTAGAAGTTTGTAAGTAAACCTGGTTTTTGTTAGAATTACTGATATTTTTTTCCTGGCCTTTCCAAAGATGTGAGTATGTGTATAATCAGAGCAGGAGTTATTGCACTGCAGTGATCTATCACCAGTTTGTGCCCTGTTCTAAACTAAACCCACACTGATACCCTGGAGCACCCTTACTCAAAATGTGGGCTGTGGACTTGACATTTCACCTTCATCAAGAAAGTCTGATTACAAAAATATTGTCAGATGAACCCAACAGTGTGCTTGGTAATATAATTGAGTTACATTTTGGCTCAAGCTCTTCATCTTGTTGGTAACCAGCAATGAAGAGTTCAGGGCTGGTGTTTTGTGTAGCACGGCCCTAGAGAATGTCAGTGACAGTAACAGTGTGAGTCAATCACAAGTAGCCAGGTCGCCTGTGGCAGTGATCCCATACTGTTTGAAGAAAGCACTGGTTTCTGAACACCCTCCATTGTGGCATAGAACATTGAGGTTAATCATCCAGGTCTTGCCGTCAGCATGATTTCTTCCTCCTCTCCCAAATCCTGCCCCTGTGTGGTGGGTTTTGGCATGCTTGATTCATGGCAGGCTGAGGACATACCAGCAGGTACCTTGAATTCTGCGGAGTCTTTTTTTTCTCAACTTGGACTCAGGGGAAATGTCTCCAAAACCAAGGAAATGATATAGGTAGACAGTCCTAAACAAGTCTTGTTAACTGACATTTTAAGCTCCTTGTCAGTTTGATTTATGTGTAGATTATTTTTACCTTAGGATGATTTCAAGGTATCAAATATAGTCAAGAGAACTGCAAACCTGACAAATTTGTTCTCTTCTGTCTGTAGGTTTTGGACCACACATGTTCCACCCAATGGGACCACCCCCTCCTTTCATGAGGGCTCCAGGACCAATCCACTATCCTTCTCAGGACCCTCAGAGGATGGGAGCCCACGCTGGGAAACACAGCAGTCCCTAGCACATTGTCACCACTCCTGGGCTCTATGGAAGAAAGGGCGTTTAAAACTCCCAGTAAATGAATCTCGGAATAAATATATTTTTTCTTCCTTTGTAGTTTCCATGGTAGCTGAATGTGTTCAGATGTGGGCAGTCAGAGAACTACAGCCATGCTTTCCTACATGTATTCAAAGGACTGATGGACCTCAAACAAGCTGCCATTAACACATCTGGTTACTGCTATAACATTACTAATAAAACCTAATGGCTGTTCCCCTTACCTGTGCAGGGGACAAGTGACTGGTGAATTGGAATGTTCAACAGAGTTACCATCCCAACTGTATGTTCATTTTGTATCTTTTTTTTTTTGGCGGGGGGTAGAGCGGGGACTTGACCTGTGGTAAAAAAAAAAAACTTGACCATTTTTATGTCCATTTGGGTATTTTCCTTTTTATCATCTTAAAAAAAAAAAAAGATTACTAGTACTAATCATTGTAGTGGCATGGGTGTGATTTAACTCTTCTGAAGTCACGCCCTCGGAAGGATAAATAGACACCAGCACCTAGCACAGCCCAGATCTTTTCTTTTCCCATTTTCTTACTGAAGGAATCTAGCTGATGGTTTTACTTCCCTACGCCACCAATAAAAAAGACAGAATTACTTTTTATTCCTCTCAATCTCATAGAAATGCAAATATCATGGAGCTGTGTATCATCAAACAAGCGTGGTGTCTGGGATTGAAATTATTTTCAAGAACTTCCTGTAAAACACCTTAACAAACTGAAATGAAAAGCGTTGGAGTGTGTTTGAACGGGAGACTTGACTGACAGCTGGAACTCTGATCCACAGCATTCACCCTCGTCTTCAGCATCTTGTTTCCATTCCCTGCTGTTGGGCAGGTGATGATCTGTTTGGTCTTAGAATGTTTGGATATAACTGAATTGTAGATGGTAAAGGAAATGTGATGTTGTGTTTTGTTTTGTTTTTAAATAATTAAAACGGGTCAATTTTCCAAATGTCATCGGCTTATTTCTAAATTTCTGTTTTCTTTATCCTTGGGTAGCTGAACCCAAGGTCAGTGGAAGTTGGAAACAAGTTGTATATAAATGTGAATGTTTTTTAAATCTTGCTTTAGACTGTTTTGATTTTTATCTCTGTATTTATTCCATGCTGATAAAAAGGCCCAGGCCTTTTTAGTGTTTATGTCAAAGGTTGGTTGTGAGGTTGAAATAAGATAATGCACAGAAGGCACTTAGCACAAAGCCCAGCATGTGGTGTTTGATAAGTGGTAGCTTTAAAAAACCATTCTCATATTATACAAGTCATTTTGAAGGGAAACAGGCAAAATTTATCTACAAGGCCATTTTTCCTGAAACCAATAGCATGTCACTTTTGCCTAAAATATGTACTTAAGAAATGTACAGGCCTCACATGGCACCATTTTAGCTTCTTTGGAGAGTTTGTTTTTCTCTAGAGGGCTTGACACAACACACACACCCCTTTTTTTAAAAAAAAAATCTAGGAGCAGTTAGAAAATTTCATTGTATTTCTAGCAATATCACTGTGAAGCAATGCAGAGTATTTCCAAATATTTTTACACCCTGTCATAGTTATCTAGTGCTGCTATAACAGAAATACCACAAGTGGATAGCTTTAACAAAGAGAAATTTATTCTCTCAGTCTAAGAGACTAAGAGTCCAAATTCTGGGCACCAACTCCAGGGGAAGGCTTTCTCTCAGTTCTGGGAGAAGATCCTTGTCATCAATCTTCCCCTGGTCTAAGAGCTCAGCGCAAGGACCCCGGGTCCAAAGGGCACACTATTCTCTGGCTCTTGTTTTTTGGTATGAGGTCCCCTTGTCTCTGTGCTCACTTCTCTCTTTTATATCTCAAAAGAGATTGAGGTAAAATACAGCCTAATCTTGTAGATTGAGTCCTGCCTTATTAACATGACTGCCTCTAATCCTGCCTCATTAACATCATACAGGTAGGATTTACAACACAGGAAAATCACATCAGATGACAAAATGGTGGACAATCACAAGATACTGGGAATCATGGCCTAGCCAGTTTTGACATATTTTGAGGGGACACAATTCAATCCATGACACACCCTTTTTTTTTTTTTTGGTGTTAGGGGCATTTGTTTTGTCTACTTTTGAGTATGTAAAAGATTTATAACCAATTTATTTAAAAGGCCTATGTGAAACGTATGTGTACCTTTTTAATGGCCAAGTTCAGTGATTTTATATGTATGTAACCAACTGTGTATTCTTGCCTTGCCTTTTTGTCTGTGTATGCGTGTTTTAGATGAAAGTTTACAGCTCAAGTTAATTTCTCATTCAAAAATTTGTACACATATTGTTTTGTGACAGTGGTTGCAATCCCCACAATGTGATAACATGCTCTCCCTTTCCACCCCAAGTTCCCTGTGTTCATTCGTCCAGTTCCTGTCCCTATTTTCTCATCCTGCTTTTGGACAGGAACTGCCCATCTGGTCTCATATATTTGATTGAACTAAGAAGCACGTTCCTCTTGTGTGTTATTTTTTGGTTTATAGGTCTGTCTAATCTTTGTCTGAAAACTGGGCTTCAGGAATGCTTTCAGTTCTGGGTTAGCAGAGTGTCCAGGGGCCATAGTTTTGGGAATTCCTCCAATCTCTGTGAGACCAGTAAGTCTGGTTTTTTTTACGTGAATTTGAATTCTGTTCTACATTTTTCTTCTGCTCTGTCTGGGACTCTTGTCGTCTCTGTCAGGGCAGTTGGTGGTGGTAGCTGGGCACCAGCTAGTTCTGGTCTCAGGCTGGTGGAGTCTCTGTTTCATATGGTCCTTTAATCCTTTGGGCTAGTATATTTTCCTTGTGTCTTTGGTTTTCTTCATTCTCCTTTGCTCCAGGTGGGATGGGACCAATAGATGTATCTTAGTGGCCATTTGCAGGCCTTTGAGACCCCAGACGCTACTTACTGAAGTGGGATGGGAGAACATTTTATTTATATTTTGTTATGCCAATTGACCTGATGTCCCCTGAGACTATGGTCCCAGGCCCCAGCCCCAGCTACTGGGTCTGTCAGAGTGTTTGGATGTGTCTAGGAAACTTCTGTGCTTTTTGCTTTGCCTTTTTGAAGGAGAGGACATTCTAATGTTTGTGCACTAATTATGGATTTTTTTAAATTAAAAGCCATAAAGCAGCATAAATTTAGGTACAGAATACGTGCTCAATTAGTCTTAAATAAATCAGAATATGAGCAATTAGATTGTGATAAAAACTTTTAGGCACTTTCCAAATTCCATTTCCTTTTCCTCTAGGGGACAAGCTGAGGTACACTTGGTGAAAGTAACCTTTGCCATTCCCAGGTCTGGCCTGTGAAAACGTCTAACCCCACCTTACATGCTCCTTCGCCATCTGCTAGCTGAATGCAGAGCAGGACGATGCCTGGAAGATGGCAGCATCACACAATGGAAGGAGCCTGGGTGCCTCTACCACCACTTAGAGAACATTGTGAAATAAATATTTGTTTCTGAAGTCGTTGAGATTTGGGGATTTATTTGTTACAGCAGCTAGTGCTAATCTAATAATAACATATAGTTAAATCTATTCACAAAAATTAAGGGGAAGCCCTACTTTTGTTTATTGAGTAAAGTAGGATGGTTTGAACATAACCCTAAAGCCAGACTGCCTGGGTTCAAATTCTCACTTCAGCACCGCCCAGCTGTGTGACCTTGGGCAAGTTACTTAGCCTCTATCCAGTTGTCATAATGCCTCACTTCCTGACCCTTCTTGCTACCTCTAGTATTTTGAGCAACTCTTCCCCACCCCCCGCTGCCCATTGAGAAGGGTCAGGAGGTAAAATGGACAGTTGGACTAAGGCAAAGAGTGAGATGTGACATGTTTTGGAAATCAAGTCAGCAAGACATTGTGACCTGAAATAAGTGGAGGTGAAGGAGGAGGAGTCTAGAGTGACCCCCAGGTTTCTGGCTTGGTCAACTTCATGGATGGATGCCCCGATGGATTGAATTGTGTCCCCCCCAAAATCTCTCTCAACTTGGCTAGGTCATGATTCTCAGCATTGTATGATTGTCTACCATTTTGTCATCTGATGTGATTCCCCTATGTGTCGTAAATCCTATCACTATGATGTAATGAGATGGATTAGTGGCAGTTATATTGATGAAATCTACAAGATTAGATAGTATCTTAAGCCAATCTCTTCTGAGATATAAAAGATAGAAGCAAACAGATAACCAGGAGGACCTCATACCACCAAGAAAGCAGTACCAGGAGCAGAGTGCGTCCTTTGGACCTGAGGTTCCTGTGCTGAGATGCTCCCAGATCAAGGGAAGACTGATAATAAGGACCTTCCTCCAGAGTCAACAGAGAAAGCCTTCCCCTGGAGCTGGCACCCTGAATTTGGACTTCTAGCCTACTGGACTGTGAGAGAATAAAATTCTCTTTATTGAAGCCATCCACTTGTGGTATTTCTGTTATAGCAGCACTAGATGAGTAAGAGAGGTGCCTTTTCCAGAAATGGAGAACGCTGGAGAAAGAGAGTGAGACTGGGAAGCAGGGGTAGGAAAATGTGAGTCCAATATGGGATCCAGAGAGTTTAAGACACCTGTAAGTCAGGCCAATGGAAATCCTTAGCCCAAAGCGGGAGGGAGCTTAAGAGAGATCAAGATTTGGGAGTTGGCAGTGAAGTGGGGGCAGTTGAAGGCCTGGGTGTGGAGTGAAACTCACCAGAGATGGGAGTAGAGAGCGGTGTTTTTAAATATCAGTGGACCTGAGTAAGAACTGGGGAAGGATCTGTTAAAAATGCAGTGTATCCAGCATGTAGAAATTTTTGAAATGATGTATCTTTGGCTATGTGTATTTTCACCAAAAAAAAAAAGAGGTTGAGAAGTGAGGGTTGATATGTTGTGGGGTTGTTAACCAATGTTATAAAACAACATGTGTACTTCTGTTTCATGAGAAACTGTTTGTTCTGTAAGCCTTCACCTGAAGTACAATTAAAAAAAAAAAAAAATGCAGTGTATCCAAAGCCACTCCCATAGATTTGGAAATATGTGTTTTTAACAAGCACCCTAGGGTGTTTTATATGTTGGTGAGGCAAAGTCCACCCTTTGAAAAATACTAGTTTAGGATAATACCATTTCTAAGATTAGAAAATGCTACTCCTCACAGAGATTCTGTAGTCTTTATATTTCCCCCTAACATTTTATTATAAAAATTGGCAACTATGTATACCGAAAAATTAAAAGAATTTTACCGTGAACAGCCATATACCCACCAACTAGATTCTACAATTAACATTTTGCCATATTTGGTTTATCACATGTCTATCCACCCTCCATCCATCATTAGTCTATTTTTTATGCATTTCAGAGTAAGTTGAAGACATCAGTACACTTCATCTTTAAGCACTTAAGCATTTATATAATTAACTAGAGTTCAATATTTGTTTATTCATGTTTAGGTCAAACTTACATGGGTTGAAATGCACAGATCTTGAGTATGCCATTCGAAGAGTTTTGACAAATGTATACACCTATGTAACCCAAACCCCTATCAAAATATAGAACACTACCGTCACTCCAGAAAGTTCCCTCCTGCTCTTCCCAGTCACTACCCATCCCCCGCCCCCACCAATCTCCAGAGGTAGCCACTGTTCTGATTAGTTTTGCCTGTTTCAGAATGGGATCATGCAGTGTGAACTCTTTTCTGTTTGGCTTCTTTACACCAGCATATTTTGCGGTTCATCCGTGGTGTTGTGTATAATTCGGTCCTTTTTATTAAGTAGCATTCTATTGTGTGACTACCATAATTTATCCATCCTTCTGTTAACGGACACCTAGGCTGTTTTCAATTTTTGGCTATGGATTAAAGAATGAATAAATTCATTAAGTAATAAAAATTAATGAATTAAAGCTGCTATAAATAACCTTGTACAAATCTTTTTGTGAACATGTATTTTTATTTCTCTTAAATACTTAGGACTGGAATTACTGAGCCATACGATAGATGTGTGTTTTGTTTTAAAAGAAACTGACGGAACTTTTCCTGAAGTGGTTCCATTTTACATTACCATCAACAGTGTATGACAGTTCCAGTTGCTCTACAACCTCATCAACATTTGGTTTAACAGTTGTTATGGATAGAATTTTGCCCAGCTCTCCCCAAAATACATTGTAAATCTTAACCCCTATACCTGTGGTTATAATCCCATTTGGGACTGAATTTTCTTTGCTATGTTAATGAGACAGTATTAGTATAGGGTGTGTTTTGAGTCAATCTCTTTTGAGATAATAAAAGATGCAGATTAAGTAAGCAGAGATGGGAGAAGAGTGATGCCAAGCCACATGAAGATCATGGGGGAACAGAAGCTCAAAAGAGACAGGACTTTCCTCCAGAGTTGACAGAGAGAGAAAGCCTTCCCCTAGAGCCAGCGCCCTGAGTTTGGATTTCTAGCTTCCTAAACTGTGAGAAAATAAATTTCTGTTTGTTAAAGCCACCCACTTGTGGTATTTCTGTTATAGCAGCACTAGATAACTAAGATAAGTGTTTTGAATTTTAGCCATTCTGGTGGGTGTTAGCAGTATTTCATTGTGGTTTTAATTTGCATTTCCATTATGACAAATGCTGTCCAACACCTTTTCATGTACTTATTGACCATTTATATAACATCTTTTATGAAGTATCTGTTCAATTATTTTGCCCTTTTTTATGTTTTATTTTATTAGTTATAGGAGTTTTATATACGTTAGATATTAATCCTTTCTTAGATATGTTTGCAAATATCTTCTCCCAGTCTGTGGCTTGCCTATTCACCTTCTGTCTTTTGACGCTTTGATTGATGCCTTTGTCAAAAATTAAGTGCCTGTATAAATGTGTGTCTGTTCCTAGGCACTCTATTCTGTTCCATGTATCTGTTTGTTGATTTTACCCAGTACCACATTGTTTTTGGTTATAATTGATTTTATTTTTGCTGTTGTTGTTGAGAATATACACAGCAGAACATACACCAATTCAACAATTTCTACATGTACAACTCAGTGACGCAGTACTGCACTGTTCTCATTAACGTATGCCTTGAAGTCAGCTCGTGAAAGTCCTCCAACATTGTCCTTCTTTTTCCAGATTGCTTTGGATTTTCTAAGTTCTTTGCATTTCCATATATATGTTAAACTCAGTTTGTCAGTTTCTACAAAAACTCTGACAGGACTATGGGTGGGATTGTGTTGAGCCTGTAGCTCAATTTGGGAAGAACTGACATCTTAACAATATTGAGTCTTCCAATCTGTGACCATAGTATATGTCTCCATTTATTTAGGTCTTTTATTCTCTCAGCTAAGTTTTGAGGTTTTTAGGTTGTGTGTGTGTGTGTGTGTGCGCGCTTGTGTGCGTAAAATTTGTGTTTGTGTCTATGTTCATGAAAGATATTGGTTTTTAATTTTCTTTTTTGAACATCATTGTTGGGTTTCTGGTAGCCTTATAAAACCCACTTGGAAATGTTACCTCTTTCTCTATATTCTGAAAGAGTATGTGCAACATTGATATTGTTTATTCCTTAAATGTTTGATACAATTCACTGCCAGGAATGCCCTCCCATCACCCTGCTTCCCATGATGGACTTGCACCTCTCCTCCAAGGCCCTGCTCAAATCCTCTGGGAAGCTTCCCTGAATCCCACCCCCAACCCAGGGTTAGGAACC
>NW_004444066.1:430039-485848 GCF_000243295.1 Trichechus manatus latirostris
CCCCCCACCTCACAGCACTTTGTTCCTCAGTTGCCAAATAGCATGCTTTAGGCAATTTTAGGGTGATTTATTGCTTTGCAAATATGTCTTCCCAAATGTCTTTTCCTTCTCTAGGTCAAGGCTGGGGCTTATTTACCACACACTCTCCCAGGCCCACCACATTTCCTACGTATATTCAAAGGGCTAACGGGCCTCAAATAAGTTGCCATGAACACAAATGGTTAATAAGCTCAAGTAAGCTTTCATTAACACACCCCATCTGCTGTAGCACATTCTAGGTGATGAGCAAAAGTTTAGAGCATGAATAGATAGATGGGGGCTGAATGAATCTCTGTAAGAGGAAAAGCCTTCAAATAATTCTAGAAGGACTAGACTGTTACCAGTTTATGGGAATGGGGCAGAATGCAGGAGTGTGGGAAGATCTGTATACATACCTGGGGGGAGCTATGTGTGCAGATACTGTTATATTCTACTTCCTCTTTTATTATTTTTAAAAAATTTTTACAGTGCTCATTCTTTTCTTTTTTACAGCACCAGCAAAAGTTACGTGATCAGAAGAAGAAAGGAAAGAAGACTTGCTTTAAGATGCAGCATGCTCCCCTCCAGGCTCTCCCCTTTGTGCCATGTGGCAGCTATTACCCTTCAGAGCAGACAGAGCAAGCCCAAGGCAGAGTCTTCTCTTCTAGGTTTCCGACACTTTAGTGGGTGGCCTCCAGCTCAAGGAGTTATGGCTTTAAACAGAAGTCCTCAAATTCAAGAGAACACATCGATTGCAATCAGTTCTAAACAGTGGAACTCAAGAGCAAAAGGAAAAAGCAACCACTCTCCTGTTCACCCCAGCAACCAGCTAGACTCCTGACCTCCTCTCCTCCCCATGAGAGGGAGGGAGGCAGGCAGAAGGCAGAGAGAGGCCGCAGGGAAGGAGGTCATTCCTGTCCAAAGGGAGCCCTACAGTAGTCTGAGTCCTTCCTCAGGCTTCAGCTTTACTGACCCCCAACGACATCCTAGCAGCCTGATTCTCAGGCTGCATCCACCACAAGAACATCTTTTCCAGTCAAGAGCAGTAG
This sequence comes from Trichechus manatus latirostris, assembly GCF_000243295.1. Classification (NCBI taxonomy): domain Eukaryota; kingdom Metazoa; phylum Chordata; class Mammalia; order Sirenia; family Trichechidae; genus Trichechus; species Trichechus manatus. Next base: position 431,107 of record NW_004444066.1, read on the forward strand.
TTGCACAAGACCTAACATTGATTAGGCCCTTTTACGTATGTATCCTGCACTGTGCTTACAACAGCCTTATAAGGAACTTCTATTCTTGTCCTTATCTTACACGTGTAGGAAGCGGCTTGCTCAAGATTACAGGGCTAGCAGTGGCAGAATCAGAACCCATCCCATCTGGTCTGAGTCCTGAGACTGCACTTGTAAGCTCCAAGGCAGGGCATCGTGACTAAGTGATTCCAGAGTGAGTGGGCATTGGTTCAGCCACCCGGTGCAGTAAAAAGAGACATTCACTGGAATCAGACAGGTTCCCATTTGTCTCTGCCTCTGGACAAGTCACTTCCCCTTTTGAGCCTTGGTATCCGTATCTGTAAAATGAGCATGACACTACTTTTCTCTCAGGGTTGTGCTGAGAATTAGAAATTGGATATGTAGAGAACTTACTACTAGCCCAAGCACTGAGGCACTTGATAAAAGGCAGCCATCATCATCATCATCATCATCATCATCATCATCATCACCACTTGAACTGAGAAGCATTCATTTCTCTCCTTTCCCTAAACAGCTGGAGTAAAGCCCCAAACTACTTCTGGGGTGGTGGTATTGGCAGGGGTGGGGGATGGGGAACTAGCACTAGATCAACCCCCGGGGCCTGCTCAGAATGGGAGGTGGAAAGAAGGAGCCCTGTAAGTGCCCCACTTCGCACCTGTCGTATAAGATGCCCCGGTGGGGTGTTGGGCCCTTCTCCCCATCCAAATGGACACCCCCCTAGTCCTGGCCCCATTCCTTGCAGACTTCCTGGCTTCCAGCATTACTCCTCTTCAATCTGTTCCCCACACAGCAACCAGCAAGATCCTTCAAAAATGTAAACCTGACTCACCACCTAGCTTAAAAACCTCCCCATTCCCTCGGTAACGCTCCCCCTGCCACTCTGTCCCTCGCTGCCTCCTCTCACACAGTCCTCTCCCTTCTCCAGAACACGCAGCACCAATGCACAACTCCACTTCTGTGCATGGGCTGCTCCACCCGCCAGGAATGCCCTCCCATCACTCCGCTTCCCTTGGTGGACTTGTACCTCTTCCTCCATGCCCTGCTCAAATCCTCTGGGAAGCTTCCCCACATCCCAGCCCTCACCCAGGGTTAGGGACCCCCTCCTCTACCTCACAACAGTTTGTTCATTGGTTGCCAATTAGCATACCATCCTCTGCAAGTTTGATTTGTTGAAGGAGCCCTGGTGGCGCGGTGGTTAATTTCTCAGCTGCTAACTGGGAGATCAGGGGTTCAAACACACCAGCAGCTCTGCAGAAGAAAGATGTGGCAGTCGGCTTCCATAAAGATTACAGCCCTGGAAATTCTATGGGACAGTTTTACCCTGTCCTATAGGGTTGCTTAAGTCAGGATCGACTCGGTGGCAATGGGTTTGGCTTTTTTGGTTTTAGAGAACTTTAGGGTGATTACTGCTTTACAAACAAGTCTACCCAAATGTCTTTTCCTCCTCTAGGTCAGGGACTGGGGCTTATTCACCACACACTCTCCCCAGGTCCAGCACAGTGTCTAGCACACTGCAGGCGATGAGCAAATGTTTAGAGCATGAATAGATGGGTGGAGACTGACTGCATCTCAGTGAACGGAAAAACATTCTAATTGTCAGAGTTATTCAAGGAAGTCTGGCGGTGCAATGGTTAAGTACTTGGCTGCTAATGAAAAGGTTGGCTGTTTGAACCCATCCAGCCACTCCGAAAGAGAAAAGACTTGGTGATCTGCTCCAGTAAAGATTATAGAGTAGGACACCCCATGGGGCAGTTCTACTTTGTCATATAGGGTCACTATGAGTTGGAATCCACTCAACGGCACACAACAAACAGCAAAGACAGCTGCTAGTTAGCTCCCTGTCACTGAAGGAGTGTAAGCTGGAGCACTGGGGTGGGGAGGAATAGGGGCATAGAGGTGGATTCCATCAGTGGTTTCGACTACTAAAGGCACAAATTATGGACAAGTTACACTGGAATCAGGTGGGAGAGTTCCTTACTAAGACAGAAGCCCTAACCAGGAGCTTCTGAGACTGCCAGTCTGGGGCAGGCCAGAAATCTGCATTTGAAACAACATCCCAAGGGGACTTGGAAGCATAGCCGCTTCGGGAGCCCACTGAACTTTGTGACCTTTGAGGCCATTTGCAATGAGGCTTTGTGTGTGAAGGCCCTGTGTAAATTGTAAAGTGCTGTCCACAAGTCTGGGCTCCAGGTGTTAGCCAAACCCCAAGATTGGGGAATTGAAGATTCAGGCAGGGGCTACAGCTCCTCGGACTCCGGGAGGTGGCGGACCCAGCCCTGGGCCACTCTGTTGAAGCTGGGTCTGCGGCGGAGGAGTTCCAAGCCACTGTTGAGCCCCGGGACAAAGGGCGTGACTTCCCTCGGAACAGTGTCCCCAATAAGGGGTCCTCCAAATGGCACTGGGGTCCTGGGGAAAGAAGAGTGGGAGGCGGGGTGAGCTGTGTGAGGAAGGGAAGGCAGAGCAGCCACAGGTGGGTCGCTACGTGGGGCCCCCTCCCTGCATCTCTCTGGTCCTCAGTTTCTGCTTCTATACAGCACGTTTTCGTACTACTTTTGACAGGTTTCTCCCACTCTGCCCTTCCCTGAGACTACCCCTAGAGGAGGTGGCTTATTTCTTAGGAATAGCAGTTTCCAAGTCAGAACTAACTTGTGCTAGGCTAAACTCTAGGCTCCCCTGAAGGAAGCCCCAGAAGGAGCAGAGTTGGAAGTAGAGTTTTTCCTTCCTCTTATCACCTCCCCTTAGAACAATACACCCTCAGATGGGAGACAGGAGGCAGAAGTGGAAAGAGCAATGAGAATCAGGGAAATGACAATGACAGCAGAGACTTGCCATTGCTCACCCAGGAGACTGGCAAAATGAAATAATCTGAGAATAGGGCAAAGTTGGTGAGATAGTGGGAACAAAGTTTCACTTATATGCTCCTAGTTGGAGGGTAAATTAGTGCCGCTACCTTAGAGGATGGGGGCAGGAGTGGTTCGGTGGTGGAATTCTCACCTTCCATGCAGGAGACCTGAGTTGGATTCCTGGCCAGTGCACCGGAAGCACAGCCACCACCGGTCTGTCCGTGGAGGCCTGTGTGTTGCTATGATGCTGAACAGGTTTCAGCGGAGCAACTAGACTAAGATGAATAGGAAGAAAGCCCTGACGATCTACTTCCAAAAAGTAGCCAATGAAAACTTTATGGATAAAAACGGTCTGATTTCATTGTGCATGGGGTCGCCATGAGTTGGGGGGCTGACTCAATGGTAGCTGATAACAACAACCTTAGCAGGATCTTTTTAACCTGAAAACGTGTAAACCCTGTCCCCTCCAGGAAAGCACACGCACGTATGCACAAGGAGGCAGGTGTGAGCCCTGTACTAGTGAAGGACTAGAAATAACCTGAATGTCTATCAGCAGAAGAGTGGATAAGACAAGTGCAGGGTATTCACAGGGCAGAATACTATACAGCAGTTTAAAAGGCATGAACTAGATCCAGGCGTATTAAATAGGGTAGATTTCAATAACATAATGTTGAGTGAAAAAAGCAACTCACAGAATGAAATGCAAAGTATTAAAACACACACACATACGTGCAAACAAAGCCATGTCCTCTCCAGGTAGGTAGCTGTCCATACAAAAAGTTCTGGAGACAAACACACCAACCTGACAACAGTGTGACCATTGGGAAGAGAACTGGGGGTGGAGGACAACGGGCAAAGGGGCCCTAGCTTTATCTGTAATTATCTAATTTTTTTTTAAAGAGAATACTCTTAGGTGATCTAAACTTTTTTTTTTTTTAATTTTAAGAAAAATAAAAAGTAGCCCCACATGCAGTGTTTGCCCCATAGTCTGAGACCAGTGAGAAGAGGAAAGTGCTCCCCCCTGGGACAGAAAGGCAAACCTCGGGCCAGGGCCTGGGGTCCAGCCAGCAAGTTTTCTGCCTGAACCACCCCAGCTTTGGAGGCAACAGCCAGGCCCCCACCAGAGCAGGCTGGGCAGTTTCCAAGCTGAGCAGGCCTCAAGTTCAGCCCTTGACTGGGAGCCCAGAACACTGGAGTCTGAGCCGAGCTTGACCAACAACACTGCCATTCTTCCTCGCTACGCCTAGTTGCCCCTTCTGTCCCAAGAGGGGGCTGGACTCCAGCCTCCCTAAGGCCCTCCTTCTACTAGTAAGAATGTTCCTCAGCCTGTCATACCTGAGGCTTGAGCTGGATCGGGGCTGGGACCTGAGCTGGCCGGCCTGGAAGCTATCTGCCAGGATTGAATGTCTGCTGAGGGTTTAAATAGCTGGGCAGGAGGGGTCTGAGGGGCCCAGGAGAAGTGAGAAGTCAGTCCTGCCTGGCTGGAAACTCCAGAAGGTCTGCCATGGCTCGTGGCTCGCACAGCGCCTGTTGGTCCAATTCTTCCTGTAAGGCACTCCCTGGCCATTCGGCTATTTGAGAGCAGTCACATCCTTACTGAGCCATTCCTTCTAAAGGCTGACCACTCCCAGTTTCTTCAGCCCTTTCTCATGTGGCCTGGTCTCCAGACCTCACCAGCTCCTGGTGCTCAGCTGTCTGTCTGTCAGACATGGTCTCCATGTGTGGTCTGAGCAGGTGCCAGAAGAGCTGGACTGGGGCCTTCTCTCTGTGGACCCTCCTCCTCCTCACTTAATGCAGCCCAAGCCAGAGGAACATTTCCAGAAATAGCATCAGACCAAGGAAGCCAATTGCAGTTGAAATGTATCCTCCACCTCAAGGCCTTTCTTCAGTGCCAAGTCCCTCTCTTCACTGCTATGGCTTGTTTTATGTCCCCCAGAACAGAATGTTAAGGTTACCGCTTTCAAATTCTACCTTGTTAGATTTTCCATGATTTCAGCCTGCAAATAATAATTTTACCAGTTGCCATTGAATCAGTTCTGACTATTGGCGACCCCGTGTATTTCAGAGTAGAACTGTACTCCACAGGGCTTTCAAAGCAGATCACCAGACCTGTCTTCCTAGGTGCCTCTGAATAGGTTCAAACTGCCAACCTTTCGTCTAATAGTCGAGGGATTAACCATTTGCACCACCCTGGGACTCCAATAATAATAATAGCTATTGTTTATTGAGAGTTTATCACTTGCCAGAAACTTTGCCTGTGGCTTCTCATATCATCCTCATAACAATCCCATAAAATAGGTACTATAATAGCCTCATTTTACTGGTGGGGAAATGGAGGCTTAGAGAGGCTAAGTCACTTGGCCAAGGTCACACAGCCAGGCGTAGAGTCTGCATTTGAGCCCACATTGAGGGTCCATGCTCCAAACCAGTATGAGCCACCCCCTGTGCTCTCACCTCTGGTGGCCAGCATTTCACTGTCAGGACCCACTTTGGGGGCATCCCCAAAGCCACCCTTTTAGGCCTCTTCCAAAGAAGCCCTCTTGGCACAATGGTTAAGTGCTTGGCTGCTAACGAATGGTCAGCGGTTCGAACCCACCAGTGGCTCCGCAAAAGAAACATCCTGGCGATCTGCTCCCATTAAAATTACAGCCTAGGGAACCCTATGTGGCAGTTCTACTCTGTCATATAGGGTCACTATGAGTTGGAATTGATTCGACAGCATCCAACAACAGGCCTGTTCTTAACCATTGATGAAAGTGAGGCGATGGCTGCGCTGGCCTATCACTGATGAGATTTGGGGCCCCTACCCAGGGAAGAACGTGTACCTGACGTCCATCAGAGAGGTGGCACACAGCAGTTATGAGGGACAAGAAACTGGGCCCTGGAGTCAGACAAACCCAGACTTGAATCCCAGCCCTGCTGCTGCTTCTCTGCTTTGTGCCTTTGGGCAGGTTGTTTGATATTTCGGAGCCTCCGTCTCTTCATCCGCAGAACAGCAAAAATTGCAGAACCCGCCCTACCCTCATGTGGCAAGGATCCAACAAGACGTGTGGCACGTTCGTCCACTCAGTCCAAGTACATTTATTGAGCACCTACGATGTGCTGAGGCACTGTCCTAGCAAGAGCTGAACAAATGTACATAAAGTGTCTAGGATAGAACCTGGCATGTAGAAAGTGCGCGGTAAATGCAGGCTACTGCTGTGATTGGGATTGGCTTCCTGGGCACCCGAGAGCCTGCCCCATCTTACTTGTTGAAATTGCGGTACTCCGCGGGGCTGGTGGTGTAATTTCCGCCGTCGCTCTGGTAATCCCGGTAGCTGATGAACTCCTGCCACGGGCAGCGGTAACCCTTAGGGATGGCTGTGTGGTTGAACTTCTCAGGCGGGACGCCCTTCAGGGGCGCTTGGTAGCCTGCAGGTGGAGCAGGGCGCGTCGGAGGCTGGCGGGAGGGGGTGCCCCGCTCCTTTCTCCCTCAGTCCCCACTCCTGCTCCACCCCGCGGACCTGGCTAGAGTACGAAAGATCGGAACTAGGAAAGAGGTGAGTGGGAGACGTGAAGCCAACGTTGCCCAGCAAAGGGGACCCTTTCCCATCCCAGGAAACTGGAGAACTGGGGCAGAGGAGCCAGAAGTCTGGGGCGCGGGTTCTAGTCTTGGCTCGGACTGTGACGCACTGTGTGACTTTGGGCGCGTCACTGCGCCGGACAAGAAGGGGGACAAGACGCTCTCTGGGCGCTCTTCCTGTCCCGTCGTAGTCGAGGATACCCATGGTCCTGGCCCCTAGCCCTGGTCCCAGGACCCGGGGAGGCCACTCACCGGGAGCCAGGGCGCTGGGGGAGTGGGCGCGCTCCGCAGGGGCGGTTGCGGGGCGGGCGTCCTGGGGGCCCGCAGACGCAGCCGGGAAGATATGGAGCTCCGAGCGGTAGTTCTCCTGCCTCTCGGGGCCGTTGACAGCCTGGGCACAGAGGTGGGAGCTCAGAGGCTGCGGGCGACCCCATCCGAGCTACCCTGGCCCCTACCCCCAACTCCCCCTCCGGTGGCGCCTACCTCTGCGCTCACCGTCCCTGGCTCCGCGGTTCTGGTCACCTTCCCCGTGGCGCTTCCGGCCACGATCTGTGGGGGGCAAATAAACCACAGGGTGGCTAGCGTAGCAAAGGGCCAGAGTCCCCAACAAAAAAATATGAACACAATCCTAGCGCCCACCTTCTGGGGGTTTGGGGAGGGTGAGTTAATAGTGTAGCTAGCTAAACCCAGCACCTGGGACAGAGAAAGTCTCCGAGTTGTTACTGTAATATTGTCCCTGGGCAAGAAAGCCTCAGTTCCTTCTCTATAAAATGGGGACGATGACAATATCTGCTTCATAGGGTCCTACAGCATTAAATGAGATGATACATGGAAAGCGCTTAGCTGGCAGTGTTAGACGCATAGGTGTTTTGTTATCTTTCTTATTCTGCCACATCAACTTCCTCAGCCCAGAAATTGAGTGGAGTAGGTACGTGGAATACCCTCAGCTTTGTAAGAAGACCTGAGACTGCCTGTTGCCTTTTTGAGGCCTGGGAATAAACCATTCTTGCCTTCTTTCTCTGCCAGCAGACTGTCCTGTGGCTTTTTCCTTCTTCCAGTGGGAAGAAAAGAAAAAAGCACTCTGTGTTTTCCATCTTAGACTGATCTCAAGTCACACCTAAATCCTGCTTGCTGCAGATTCAGCCCAGAGCCTGTGACCATGCTTCAGCATTTTTTGCAGAGGTCGGAGCCCCTTCGCCCACAGCTCACCCACCCAATCCACTTTATATTTGATATCTGGCAAAGATGCTTACAGAAATAAAACACTTCTAGGATCACACAGCAAGGCTGGGGCTCAATCTGATAAGAAAGTCACAGCCGGAGCTTGACGGATTCGCCAGGGGCCAGAGGTCCTCAGCTTGGCTCACTGTGCGGCTTCAGGCTAGCTATTGGCCCTCTCTGGGCATCAGTTTCCCCTTGAGCACAAGGAGGGGCCACTCACCGCCCGCTGGCTGTCTGTACGCTCAAAGGTGAACCTCTGCACGCGGCGCTGCCTCTTCTGGAAGAGGAGGGAGCCCCGGTTGTTGCGCAGTGACAGCTCCTCTATCATCAGGTCCTGGGGCACGCTCAGCTTCTTGCCCAGGTCCAAGGAAGGGACTACCAGGAGAGGGCAGAGTGGGCTCTTAATACCCAGTCCAGGAGGCACTCCAGGCCACAGCCTCTAAGGCACTGCATCACAGCACTGCACAGTGTGTGTGAAAACGCCTGTTTCTCCCCACATTTGCCAACACTGGATGCCATCATTCTTTGGAATCTTTGCCCACTTGCTAAGCAGAAAAGGCACCTCAGAGTTGAAGAGATTTGCATGTGTTTGATGCTCAGTGAGGCTGGGCACTGTTTCAGAAGTTCAGTGGCCATTTGTATTTATTCCATGAATTTCCTGTGCGGCTCTTTGCCCACCGTAGTGGAGGTAGTGAGAAATGATCAGGTTCTAGATACCTTTTAAAGTAAGCCACTGGTATGGGATATGAGAGAGAGAGGAGTTGTGGATGACTGCAAGGTTTCTCGCCTGAGCCACCGACAGGATAGTGCAGCTACCCACTGAGATGGGGAAGGCTAGGGGGTAAAAGGAGAAAGATCTGGAGCTGTTTTAGACATGTGTTCTTTTCATTTTAAAATAGCCTTTTATTATCATAAAAAAGCATATGTGTATATTGAAGAAAGTTAGAAAATACATTATTCACTACCCAGAGATTGCCACTCTTCACGCCTTATTATATATACTTTCATGTCTTTTTCAATGACTGTATATTCATATAAAACCATGGCGCAGTGGTTAAGCGTTTGGCTGCTAACCAAAGGTCAGCAGTTCGAATCCACCAGCAGTTTCTTGGAAGCCCTATGGGACAGTTCTACTCTGTCCTATAGGGTCACTATGAGTTGGAACTGACTCAACAGCAATGGTTTTTTTTTGGGGGGAGGAGGATCTATTCATATATGAGTTTTTAACGAAAAAGGAAGTCATAGCATACATGTTTTGTAACTTGCTTTTCTGAATTAATGATCTCCACCTTTGCAAATGAACAAACTTTTGTTTTATCTAAAAACCAAAAACCAAACCCATTGCTGTCAAGTCGATTCCAACTCATAGCGACCCTATAGGACAGAGTAGAACTGCCCCATGGGGTTTCCACGGAGTGGCTGGTGGATTCGAACTGCCAACCTTTTGGTTAGCAGCTGTAGCTCTTAACCATTGCACCACCAGGGCTCCTTTTTGTCCAATACCTAGCCTATATTCAAATTCCCATAATTGTCTCCAAAGTCGGGCATATTAAGTTTGAGGAGCCTGTGGACATCTAAGTGGAGATGCTGAGGAGGAAGGTGGATATATGAGTCTGGTGTTTATGGGCGAAAATTGACCTGTAGACAAAAATGTGGGCGTCATCACTTTATAAATGGTATTTTAAGCCGGGAGTCTAGATGAGATCACCAAGGGAATGAGAATAGATAGAGAAGAAATCCAAAGACTGAGTCCTGCAGCTGCCAACGTTTAGATGGAGGAGACAAGTGGAACCAGCCCAGGAACCTGGGAAGGTGCACCCAGTAAGGTAGGAAGAAATCAAGAGCGTCCTGGAAACCAAATGGTGAACGTGTTTCTGGGAAGATAGAGTGGTCAGTGGAGTCAAATGCTGCTGATATGTCAAGTAATATGATGACTGGAAATTGACGATTATATTTAGCAACATTCAGCCACTGGTAATCTTCACAGGAGCAGTTTCTATGGAGCATTTGGGTGTGAAAGCCTAATTAGAATAGGTTCAAGAGAAAATGGACCGAAGAACAAGTTTAATCACACCATAATGAAACAATGAGCCAAATCCAGCACGTGGAACATTCTACAGGGCAACTGGTCTAGTTTCTTCAAATAAGTCAATGATGTGGAAAAAAGGTTGAGGGGATTGTTTTAGATTAAAGGAGAGTTAAGAAACGTAACAACCAAATAAAGACAATGTTTGCATCCTGATTAAAACAAACTAACTGTAAAACAACATTGTATAGAAACTGGAGAAGGCTGAATATGGGATCGGTTATTCGATAGTATTAAATAATTAGTGTTAATTTTGTTCAATGTACTAATTTCCTTTGTGGTCATGTAAAGCAATGTCCTAGTTATTTTTTCCAAAAAAAATTTTAAGTTTGTGATAAAATATATATGGAGTCCCTGGGTGGTGCAAATGGTTAACACTCTCAGCAGCTAACGGAAAAGTTTGAGGTTTGAGTCCACCCAGAGGCACGTTGGAAGAAAGGCCTGGTGACCTTCTTGAGAAAAAATAAGCCATTAAAAACCCTATGGAGCACAGTTCTACTCTGACACACATAGGATCATCATGAGTTGGAATCAAATCAATGGAATGAACTCATCGGCAATGGATTAACATGTTATATATATAAAATAAAATTTGTCAGCCATTTTTCAGTGTACAATCCAATGGCATGAATTATATTCACAGTGTTGTGCAGTCATTGCTGCTATCTATTTCCAAAACTTTTGCATCATCCCAAACAGAAACTCTGTATCCACTAAGCAATAACTCCCCGTTTCCCCTCCCTCCAGCCCTTGGTAACCTCTAATCTACTTTAGTCACTTTGCATTTGCCTATTCTAAATATTTCATGTAAGTGGGATCATACAATATTTGCCCTTTTGTGCCTGCATTATTTCACTTAGCATGATGTCTTATTATTTTTGATACATTCTGAAATATTTGGAGGATGAAATTGTATAATCTTTGGGATTTGCTTTGAAATGATCCAGGAATAAAAGGGAGGGTCTTGGGGACATGTACTTTCTGCTTTTGTATTTGTTTGGAAATTGTCATAACAAGAGGTTAAAAAAAAGACAGAGCATATAGAAAAAAAGTACAGACAACTGCTTGGAGGACCTGGGCTCTAAGGAGCACGGCTGGAGGCAGCTGTGGAATCAGGAAGATTTCATTTCATTTTGTTTTAAGACGGGAAAAATAACGGCATGTTTATAAGCTGGTGGGAGAACTGGACAATACAGATGGGAGGGAAGGCTTGCTGAAGGAATGTCCTTGAGCAGGAGGGAGGGGAGGGGAGGGCGTCCAGGGCACAGCCAGAAGGGTGGGCTGCAGACAGGTGCAAGGAGGGCTCACCCACCTACCAGGAAGGACAACTGAGGACATGGGCACAGGTGCAAGCCCGGGGGCAGTTGCGGCGAAGGGAGCTTGCAGAAGTTCTCTTTCGGTTGCTCCATTTTTCTCAGTGCAGTAAGAGGCAAGGTTATTAGCTGAGAATGAAGATGGGGAAGGAGGTACTGGAGGTTTGAGGAGAGAGGAGAAGGGTTAACAAAGTCATCTAGGAGAGTAGTATGGGAGAGTGAATGGACGAGGGAAGTGGACGTGGTTACCAGGCAGCGCTGAGGGCTCATTCAGAAACTGTGATTGATTCTATACAATGGAATACTAAATAGCCTTTTAGAAAAGGAGGTTGGTTTTCTTCATTTCTTCAACAAATATGTATCGAGTGCCTTCTACATGCTACTAGTAGAAGGAAATCCACTGTAGGTTAAATTTAAAAGAAAAAAAGTTCCAGAAGCATATGTATTCTAAGATCCCATTCGTATATTTAAAAAATAACTATATATTTGTGCATACATTGAAAAATCTTCAAGGAGACATACCAAATATTAGTAGTGACTACTTATTCTCTGGGTGGTGGAAATAGTTTGTACTTGTCTACTAAGCTAAAGGTTGGCAGTTTTAACCCACCCAAAAGCACTGCAGAAGGAAGGTCTGGCAATCTGTTTCTATAAAGATTACAGCCAAGAAAACCCTATGGAACAGTTTTACTGTGTAACACATGGGGTCATCATGAGTCAGAATTGACTACACAGCAACATGTTACTTATGGGACATATGAAGGAGGACTGGAGATTGTTTTCACTGTGGTTTTTTTTTTTTTTTTGCTTAGAAATGTGAAAGACTATACCTAAATACAGAATAAAAAGCCCATTTGCATATATTCTCAAATACTATCCAGATGAACTGAGCTCAATATTTAAAAAAAAAAAAAAGAAGGAAAGAAAAGAAAAACAATAGATAAAACATGTTTGACGCAATTGCATTTCTAAGGATTCATTCATGGGGAAAAAGTTAAATAAACATGCCCAAAGATATATATATATATATATACACAAGGATGTTTATTGCAGTGGGTTTAAAAATTATGGAAACTGAGTATCTATCTTGTAGTGGCTGCTGCTATCCAGATGCCCTTTACCAGAGGCTAACAGTTCTCGGCTGTTACCTTCTGCAGAGAACTGCCTAGCGGGATGGAAGCTGCTGAGGCCCCCTTGCCTCAGGTGGGATGAATTCTGTGGTGCAGTTCATGCTCCAGAGCCTTCCACGAGGTCAGACTGAACCTGGACCACATCCTTGCTTAAACAATTTCCTCTGCCCATCCTGCTTCCCTCACTTCCCTGCTCCTGAGAGCACCCCCTCAACAAGTCACTTGACAAGAATCCACAGGCTCTATCCTAAGCGTCCCAGCCTTCATGACCACCATCAAGTTGATTAAACTTATTATGATTTGTCCAAACACTAGCATGCTGGGAGAGTGGGGAGAGGGGAGGCAATGAGGTAAATAAATCATACTAGGATCATATAGGGTCGTTATGAGTCGGAATTGACAGCAATGGGTATGAGTAGGACGCGAAGAAGTTTGGGGTATGCTGCTAAAGGAAAAACAAACCAAGCTGAAGAACACAACATACAGTGTATGTGTTTATATAAATAAGCTTATATATGAACCAGAAGAAGGGTTTACACAAATATGTTCCCAGTAGCTATCTCCAGGTGCTTCCATTATGAGGAACCATCTTTTTCCAGGCATTCATGTGTGTCTTGTCTAAATGCATAATAAAATGAATTATTATTTTTATAAACATATAATAAAAAAGTGGCTCTGTAGATTAAGAGAGCTAAAGTGAAATCTCAGCCCTACCACCTGTCAGATGTATGACCATCTAGCCCCTCTGAGCCTCAGTTTTCTCAACTTCAAAATGGCAATAACGATATTTAATTTACAGGGTTTTTGAGAGAATTAAATGACATAAGATGTAAAAGCTCTTAGCACAGTGTCTGACACAGTACGTATAACAAAAATAGTGTTTTGTTTTATTACTTTATAATGGCTGTCTTTTGGTGGTGAGACCATGAGGGTTTTTTTTTTTTCATTCTACTTTAGTTTCAAAATTATCTTTAATTAATACTGTAGCAATAATGAACAATGGATACACTTCAAATCAAGCATAAATGATGTGTGCCAATATTTGATGGCAACTGGTTTGGGCTTTTTTTTTTTTTGGTCAATTATTTTGGCTTCTGTAATTAATTAATTATGCATTAGAAAAGAGAATTTGAAGCCCGACCCTTCCATCTAGAGCGTCAATACCTCACAACGAAACTTGACAAGAACAAAGGGAGGCAAGAACACACAAAATAGGTTAAAATGATGACAAGTTATACCACAGGATTAAATACTTCTTAGCACTCTGAAGGAATCAACACAGCAGAAGTGTTTACCAGAGCTGGGTTCTCTGTCCACCTGCAACAGGATCACCTGGGCACTTGTCTAAAAGGCAAATGTATGGGCCCCACTCCAGGTCACGGAATCAGAATCCCTGGGAGTGGTTGCCAGGAAGCTGTATTTTTAACCAGCATTGCCACATCGCTATGATTCATACTAAAGTTTGAGAACCCCGACTTAGTTGAATTAATTTTAAAAATACTTAAAATTCTCAAAAGTAGGCCACATTAACAGACTCCAAAATTATACCAAGAGTTTCGGAAGAGATCTTGTAAAATCGATAAACATGAATTTTAGATGATTTATTCATTAGATGAGTAGGCATTTAGGTAAAATTGTTTGAGTCAAATTGGGTTGCCTGCTCTGCCCCACTCCCCACTACCCCTTATCTCTAGCCTTGAGACTGGGCTGCCCTGAGCCATCCTAGATGCCTTGGTGAAAGCCGGTTATGGTAAAATCAAAACACCCAAAACCATTGTTCTCAAGTCAGTTCCGACTCAAGGCCACCTCGCGTGTTACGGTAGAGTTTCCTTGGCTGTAATCTTTATGGAAGCAGATCACCAGGCCTTTCTTCCATGGCGTCGGTAGGTGGGTTCAAACTGCCAACCATTAGGCTACTAGCAGAGCACAAACCATTGGCACCACCCAGGGATCCTTACACTTACAATAAACAAGGGTAAAGTGTGGGAAGTTGTGGCCACAGTTAGGGCTTGGTCTGGGACCACAGCCTTCACAGGACTCTCAGTTGAGTACTTACCTCAGTTTGGGACTGACATAAGGACTCAACTGGGGCCAGGACCAGCGACAGAGCTCAGTCTGGGTCACTCAACCCTAGCTCCTGGGTCTGTGGACTTAAGGGACACGGCTCCTCCCGAAGCCTCAGCAAGCTTCCCAGCCCTGGTGGCAGATTCCATGGATGCTCCCTCAGAACTGGCCTGGAACTCACACCTGTTTGCCCAGGCCTGGGACCCAGAGGGGATGGGGTCTGAGGAAACCACAGGCTGGGCCCACCTTACCTGGTCCAGAGAGGTCCCCTATGGCACTCATCACAGTTTCCTTCTGCTCCTTGGGGATCATCCTGTGGAGAAGAGACTACTGCAAATGAGCCAGGTGGCATCCATCCCCCCCTTCCTCACATACCTCCTCCATGGCCCTGTTTCATTCACTCCAGCCCTGCACCAGCCTTGGTCCAGTCCAGAGAGCGGGGTCTCTGTACAGAGGAGGAGACTGAGGCCTGGGGAGTGTTAGGGAGGTGCTCCGGGTCACACAAATCTGCTTCCATGTTGCTAGGGAAGCACTCTCTCTTCAGGGGGTGGTCTCTAGGGCCTTTTCGCAGGCCTAGAATCTTGATCAGAAGAGCTGGTGGTGCCAGGGTTATGGGAGGGGGTTGGGGCAGGGGGTGCTTCAGGCACTCTCGTCAGCTGCTGACCCAGGAAAGCTCTAATCAGAGAATTAAAGAGGTAAGAGGTTTAAGTCTGAGGCAGAGGGCGTGTGGGCTACCGAAAGTGAGGGAGCTGGGCTGCTATACCAGGGTCTTCAGGGCTGGTCCTCCCCTCCTGTCCCCAGTACTTGGCCCCGAGGAGACTCAAGGGGATAGGTGGTCCAATAAAGCTGAGAGACCATCGCAGCTCCTTCCATTCCTCTGAATCCCTGGGCCAACTTGCGTGGTGCTCTCCTCTCCCTCACCCCTTCTCCTTCCTTCTCTCTCCTTCCCTTCTCCTCTTCCATTCCCCCATTTGCATCTCATAGCCCTTTCCATGAATCTTGGAGGAGATTTACAAATAACATGAGATCAAGAGCCCCAGAGAATCCCGGCAGGCCCAAATCCAGATTCCCTAACTCACCCCAGGGAGAGAAGGCAGAGAGACCTTGAGCTCCCCAAATGGCTGCCCACCCCTGTGTCCACCTCTTTGCTTCCAGGTACTTTTAAGTTCCCTCATTAGAACAATCTGCCTCCGTCTGTACCCCCCCCCCCATCCTGACTCCCTGGTCCCGGGTCAGTGGGCTCTGGCCCCTGACTGCCTCTGTGACTGTGAGCAAGTTGCTCTCTTCCTCTGTGCCTCAGTTTCCCTATCTGTAACATAAACAGGTTGGGCTAGATCATGGGGATCCATGGGTGGGTTTCAGGGAATCTATGAACCCCTAAACCGTATGCAAACATGAGTGTGCCTGCGTACATTTGAGGTGAGAGTCATGAGGCGGCTGGGAGTGCCCTACCTGTGACCACTGAGGGGCCCACGGCGCGTGGATATGTTGTTGATAGATACACCCCCTGCAGAGACTCACAGACACTGGGAAGGGCCCCTCGCTGTACAGACAGGGAAGCTACTTCCCTCTATTGCCTAAACATGCTGCAGTCCTGAGCAGAGCCATTACCTACCCCCACCTCTAATCCTAGGCACCCCCTCCCCATTTAACCAAGAGTAACCTAGAGCTTCGAGTCCCTCTCCTCCTAACCCAGGGTCCAGGCTTCTGTGATGTCCGTACTCTGCCGACCCTCTGCAGGGCCCTTCCTCTGTCTGTGGGGAAGGGGCCCTGGGAATTGGCTCGGCTCCCCTGTCCACTCCCCACAGCTCCCCTGGGATCCTGGTACCTGAGAGGATGGGGCCACAGCAGGCAGACAGGAGTGTTAGGCCCTCAAGGTCGGGGTCTGTGTCGGCAGTCGGTGGTCATCGAGCAGTGTGTGCCCTGCAGCCGGCTCTGGCCTCAGCTGATGAGACTCGTCCCTGCCCTGCGATGGGTCACAGCCTTATTTCGGGCTGCAACAGGAGCTGGGGCCAGATGCTAAAAGCACTAGGCCCTAGGGAAGACAGGTGCCCCGGCAATAGGCCCTTGCAGATGGAAGGGCTTTCTTACATGTGTTCTCACACACACACACACACACACACATGCATACATGTATGCACACACACACTTGCATGCACGCCCCAAAGTCACCTGGAAGTAGTAAGAGTCAGTTACCACTCACTTCAGCTTGCTTCTGTTGTATCCTCAGTGCCTAGAACAGTGCCTGGTTCAAACTCAATAGATATTTGTTGAATGAATAAATGAATTGTCTCCAGTATCTTTACTTATTCTTTCCTTCTTTCCTGCATTTTTTTCCCCTCCCTTCTTTTCTCTCTCTTTCCCTCCTTCCCCTCCACCTTCTCACATTCTCTGAGCCTCTCTCAGTGGATCAAATATAAATAAGACAGAGCCCTGTCCTCAAGGAGCTCAGCCAGGCAGGAGTCAGACCTGTAAACAAGCCTTTGAGATGCATGATGGGAAATGCTCTGGTTGAGCCCAGGGGAGGGTGTCACCAGCTCAGTTCAGCCTGCGTGTAGAGGGGGTGGGGAAGGCTTCCCAGAGGAAGAAACATCTGAGTTGGCCCTTGAGGGATGAGTGGGAGCTCACTGGGCATAAGAGGGGCAAAGGCTTGGCAGGAAAGGGCATATCATGTCTAAAGAGATTATGGGATCCACAAGTAGATCCATAGAGCTGGAGCTACGGTTTGGGGGACAGTGGTTAGAGATGAGGCCAGACAGATGGGCAGGGGCCAGATCACAGTAGGTGTCATGGATTGAACTGTGTCCCCCAAAAATATCTGTTAACTTGGCTGGGTCATGATTCCCAGCATTGTATAATTGTGTACCATTTTGTAATCTGATGTCATTTCCTTATGTGTTGTAAATTCAATCACCATGATCTAATAAGATGGATTAGTTGCAGTTATACTGATGAGGTATACAAGACTGGATAGTGTCTTAAGACCATCTCTTTTGAGATATAAAAGAGAGAAGCGAGCAGAGACACATGGGAACCTCATACCACCAAAAAAGCAGTGCCAGAAGCAGAGCGCGTCCTTTGGACCTGAGGTTCCTGCACAGAGAAGCTCCCAGACCAAGAGAAGACTGATGACAAGGACCTTCCTCCAGAGCCAACAGAAAAGAGAAAGCCTTCCCCTGGAACTGACACCCTGAATTTGGACTTGTAGCCTACTGGACTGTGAGAGAATACATTTCTCTTTGTTAAAGCCATCCGCTTGTATTTCCGTTATAGCAGCACTAAGACAGCAGGCTTTTCAATGAGGGGCTATTGAAGAGTTTAAAGCAGTGGAGTGGAATGTTCAGATTGGCATCATTCAAGGATATCTCTGAGTGCCATTGTAAAACAATCAGAGGGGCAAGACTGGAGGCAGGGAGACTGTAAGGAGGATTTCACGGTAGCCAGGTGAGAGATAGGAGCCCTGGTGGTGGTTCAAACCCACCCAGTGGCTCCATAGAAGAAAGACCTGGTGATCTACTCCTGTAAAGATTACAGCCTAGGAAACCCTATGGGACAGTTCTACTCTGTCACATGGGGTCTCTATGAGTTGGAATCAACCCAGTGGCACCTAACAACAACAGATGAGAGATGGTGGCTGGACTAGGACAGTGACAGAGGGGATGAAGAGGAAAACAGGGATTTGTGGGGTATTTGGAGACTTACTAAGTATTGGTGAGAGATTGGATGTGGGAGGTGAAGGAAGGAAGGAGTCAATGATGATTCCCAGGTTTCTGGCTTGGGTGATTAAGGTAGGTAACAAGGGGAGAAGCAGGTTGGGGTTTGGGAAGCTACTGAGTTCAGTTTTGCATGGACTTGGTTTGAGGTGTCTGGGCACTGGGATGGGATGACCAGTAGGGCGAAGGATGCTGCACTCGGGAGAGGTTCTGGGTAAAGATAAACATTGAGTCAGAGGTACACCAACCACAGCTCTCAGAAAACCAAAAAAAAAAAAAAACCTTACAGTCATCAAGTTGATTCCCACTCATAGTGACCCTATAGGACAAAGTAGAACTGCCCCACAGGGTTTCCAAGGAGAAGCTCGTGAGTTTGAACTGCCAATCTCTTGATTAGCAGCCGAGCTCTTAACCACAAAGCCACCAGGCCTCTACAGCTCCCAGGGAAGGGTGAAATCAGCAACGGTGCGCTGGACCTAGGGTGAGACATGTCGGTATCTGCGTGTAGGTGTGTCTCTGAGACCCTCTCTAGGCAGAAGCCTGAACTCTGCTGCTGTGGACTGCCCCTCAGCCCCCTGCCCCTCAGGTTCCTCTGCCCAGTCGCTGCTGGGCCTGGTCTTCCAGAGAGGAAGGGTGAGGGATGTAAGCAGGGCAGGCCTGGCCTCATCTGGGAGTGGGACCCCAATACGTTTTCTAGGCACGTGACGCCCCCACCAGGAGAGGAGGGCTCCTGGTGGTCTGGGTCCTGACCTCACGAGTGTTGCCTTGGCTCAATGTGACCTTTCATCATGGCTCCTCTTGCTGCCCTGGAGCTCCAGCCTGCCCTGAGGAAGCAGCCCAAGAGCACTGGGCCCAGATCTAGCTCAGCCGCCCCTCCACCAGTGACCAGGCCCTGTGGCCAGAGCCTGGGCAATACCACCCTGAGATTACCACTTACCCCAACTCCCTCATTATGCAAATAGGGAAGCTGAGACCTGGAGGAGGGGACTTACCCAGGGACGCCACTAGCCATCCAGTACCAGGACTTGAACCTATAGCTTCTCCTATGGCCCCAAGTTTTTCTGTTGTTTCCCATCTCACCTTCCCAAGCTCCCAACCCATGTGTTGTAAATATTCCCACCCACCCAGAGCCCCCATGTATTCTTGCACGGTTGTGGAGAAAGAAAGGACTTCAGATGCAGCTGAAAATGACACAGGAGGCAGAAGGATGCAGGAAGCATTTATTGAGAGCTGGAGCTGAATTCTACAGGAGGCAAGAGGCAGGACACAGGCAAGCTCTCGTGGGTTAGACTTGTGGGTCAGGGAGAAGGCAATGGCCAGCAGAGAACAGCCAGAGACAGAACTACAGCTTCTCAAGGCTGCCTCCTGCTGGCTCTTTGGGGAAATGCAGGTAGAAGTGGATCCTCTATGCCTCTGCACCAGCCAGAGTTCAGATCATGTCTCTTCTCTGGGAGAGCCCCTCTCAGCCCCAGCCTCCCATACCAAAGGAGACCCTACAGCAGCTGGGGGCTGTGGTAATGTGGTCACTCATCCTTGACTCAGCAGGAGCACCCTCTCCTCTTCCCACCAACAGGGCCTGTGTCCCAAATCCTCTGGCATCTCCTTTATTCCAAAGCACTCCACTCCCACCCCAACTCCCGACCTCAGCTGTCCCAACCTCATTAGGGGCCCTGGGTCTAACATCATCCTGAGGGGTGGGTGACTCCAATGCTAACTCCAAATCACACTGTCCCTCACATTAGCAACATCCTAGCATCCTTTCTGCCGACATACATTTGTTCCTCGGCCAACCCAGAGCATCCTGAAGCTGACAGTCTGAATCTCTACAGGGCACCACCAGCCAACTCTACGTCAACAGAACTCACCGCCACATTCCTTCCCGGTCCCTTCTGAGGATTGGAATCAGAGCCACCAAGGCTTAGAGGATAGGCTAGAGCCCAAAGCCAGGCTCCCCAAGGTCACTGGGCACCAGGCACTAGCTAGGCCAGAGTGTTATAGGAAAGAAATGAGACAGAGCACTGTCCTCTCATCTGGGCCCAGTGCAGACCAGACCCTGGGGGTGGACCTGAAACTGAAGAGTGGGGTACTTCCTAGGGGGCCAGAAACATGGGCAGACCCTGGCCCTAACCCCTCACTCACCCACCCAAGTTCATCTCCTCCTGAGTTCAAGCCCAGCCAATCCCTCATCCCCCTTCCTAATACCAAGGAACGCATTTTGGAACCAATAGACCTCCTGAGAGGTCACCTGAGCTTAATCCCACACCCTGCTGGAATCCCCTCTATTGCATCCTGGCCACTGCTTGCATACCTGCCATAACAAGGAACTCTTCACCTCCCTCTTTCCAAATGGACAACCCTAAACTTGGGGGCCATCTGGTAAAGCTACAGGGTAGCTCCTTATCTCCTTCTCTCTCCCCAGCTCAGCTTTGAGCCCAGAACCTGCCATAAAAGGGCTCAGAAGGGAGAGATGGGTTGGAGAGCACCTACAGAGGCCAGGAGGCCCAGACCCTGGGCCCGAGGGAGGCCATAGCCTTATAGCTCTCCTCCCTGGCTGCAGATAAGGTACCCTGGACAACCTGAGCTGGAGTGGAAGAGAAAGTAGCATGAGCAGAGCCTGGGGGAATCTTCCCACCACTTCTCTCCAGAGGGGCCAGCGGGCACCTTGAGCTGGCCCACAAGGCCTCTCTAAAGGTCACTGTGGTAAAAATAGAGCTTGTCTGGGAAAGGATGGAAAACAGCTGCTCATGCCTGGGACTTGGTGCCAGGGAGCTGGGTGGTCAGGCCAGAGCCTGGACAGGGGACATGGGCCTAGGATCTTCTGAACATGCTCATTTGCCAGGCTCTAAAGAGCAAAGGCAGGAGGGGAGAGAGGAGGAGTCCGGGGGTCCACAGACACAAGGCCCTGCCTCTTCCGAGGCATTATTATGTGTGTAGGGTGTAAGCAGCGGCTGGTGGATTCACACTGCCGACCTTTTTGGTTAGCAGCTGAAGGCTTAACCACTGCGCCACCAGGGCTCCATATATTGATGGAAGGGGGCATTTAGATGTTTGAAGATTGCCTTGGCCAAAGCGCCATTAAACAGATGGGAAAGCTAAGGGCCAGAGAGGAGGGTCTTGTTCAGGGTCACACAGACACTGAATGACAGAGTAAGAGCTAGGACCCAAGCTTGGATCTCTATGCCATTCCCAAATCCAGAGCTCTTCTCCGTTGTCCCCCCTCCCCCGCCCCCCATCTCTGGAACTGTGCAAAAAGGCTAGACCCCTGGGGACGTGGTGCTGGGGTTCATCAGGCCCGGCGGCTCTTCTTCGAGCCCGGCCCGCCTGGGGTGGGGTGGGGGTCAGGATTTATGTGGTGCAAGAGGCCTCGGCAGGAAGGCTGCCACGCTTGATCCTCAGGCTGCCGTTCCACCCGCGGGGGCAGATGTTGTAGCCGAGGATGCCTGGAGACTTGGCTCCGGAGTCCTCGGAATCGAGGGACACGTCGGAGTCCGTGGGCGAGCGGCGGTAGGGGAAGGGCTTGAACGGCGCTGGCAGCGGGCTCCGGGGGCTGGCGCAGGGCGAGGGCCCGGCTGGCAGCTGGCTTCGCTGGATAGGGGCGAAAGTGGCCCCGGGCGCCGCTACAGGGCCGGGCCGGGCGGGCTGCGGCGAGCGCATGCGCGGCGGCGGCGGCGGCGGCACCGGCGGCGGAGAGAAGGGCCGCAGGCTCTCGGCGCCCGCGGGCCGCGGGGAGGCGCTCTTGCGTCGGGCCGCGTTGATGATGTTTCGCGCCAGTAGTGCCTGCAGCTGGCGACTGGGTGGCCGCGCCTCGGCCTCGGGACGCAGCGGGGATACGGAGCGCTCGCTCCACGAGGGGGACATGGGCGGCGGCGGCGGCAGCGGCGGGGGACTGCTCATGCTGCTCCCCCGGCCTGGCTCGCACGGCCCCGGGCTCACCCAGCCGTCCAGGCTGCTGGGGGGCCGGGACGCACCTGACGTCCAGGGCGGGGAGATGGGCAGGTTCTCCCGGCGGTCCTGGGGAGAGAGCAGAGAGGGTAAGGACAGGCATTAGTGCTGGAGTCCTCTATACTGGGGTTGGAAGGGACTGAGTCTGATTTATCCATTGTACACAGCCGGGAAATCAACGCCGAGTCATGTAGTGCGTGCAGTAACACACAGGTACCCCAACTTGGCCCCAAACCAAAAAACCAAACCAGTTGCCGTGGCGACCCATGTGTTTTCAAGGCTGTGACCTTTCAGAAACAGATCGCCAGGCCTTTCTTTCAAGGTGCCTCTGGGTAGTTGAAGCCACCAACCTTTCAGTTAGTAGTGGAATGCTTAACTATCTGCACCACCCAGGGACTCCTACTCTCAGCCCAGAATGTTTGAAGACACACCACGCTATGTGCTCTTGTGCTTAACAGGGAGGCGGATGACTAGTGGTAAAGAATGCTGGCTTCACTTACTGAGTGAACTTGGGCAAGTGGCTTCACCCCTGTGGGCTTCAGCTTCCTCCACTGTAAAATGGGGGAAATAACAGCACCTACCCTACGGGTTGTTGTGAGGATTGAAAGAGCTAACCATTAGAAGAACATTACATGTGCTAGAACATTGCCTGGAAGAGAGTAAGGGATCAATAGATGTTAGTTACCAGAAAGAAAGACCGGAAGGATACACACTAAAGTGGTTATCCATTAGGAAATGGAGTAAATAGGGACAGGGTGTACAACTACAGAGGGTAGGAATGCTTTTTAAATGTATTTATATAAGTATAGATTTGTGAACCATATGAATGTACTACCTATTCAAAATTTGAAAAATATTGACTATTCTTAAGATTGGACTTGGTGAAAGGCTCACTCAGCCCCAACTCCCTTGCCATGTTGCTATGGTCACCTCCTTATTTTTCCCTTGATACCTGAGCAGGGAGGACGTTCTCACTGACAGATGGAAACACAAAAGGAAGTTGGGTCATTGTTCCCTAGGAGTACACTCCCCTCATTTAACTTCTTGCCAGCATGGGGTGGGCAGTGTGGCTTTGGTGAACATGCTTTGAGGTTATAACACTGCTCTGCTATGCACTGCCATGCCTGTTTCCTACCTCTTTGTGGTGCAGTGAATTATTTAATATGGCCCTTCTAGCCATAATCTCTGTGACTCTCACACAATGACTGGGTGGGACTATGCAAATAAGGTGCTTAGGGCCCACCAAGGGGATTGGACAGCTTGCTGCTAATGCAAATAATGTGCATAGAAGCCTGGTGGGAGTGGGACCATGCAAATGAGGTATACGGAACCCTAACAAGGGCACTGGTCAGATTTGCCATCCCTCTAGGCTTAAAATGAGCCATCTTAGAGGCAGGAAAGGGGGACCTCACTACCTTCAAGAAAGAAGAGCCAGGGGCGGAGTGCATCCTTTGAACCTCAGGCCCCTGTGCCGAGAACCTCCCAGACCCAGGAGTCAGAGAGAGTGTTACACGGGAGAAGGCAGCAAGGCAGCAAGATGGTGAGAAGCACAGCAGAGAAACAGCAGCAGCAGAACTAGGAGACTGGTGTGAGATGGCGCAGTAGACTTCCTGGCCCACTGAGTGAGGTGGCTACAGTGGGCATGCCAACCCACATCGCTAGAGAGCTGAGCACCTTCGGGCAGGAGGATTGCTGGTAGAGTGGGATGCCTCTGAGCACTTATTGGTGGAGTTAAAGAGCTTTGTAGCACTTGACCAAGGAGGGCAGAGGCCAGGCCCGACAGAGAAGGCCTGTTCTCAGCGGGCTGAGAGAAGGCTGTCCTCAAGCGGTTGAGAGGAGGCCTGTCCTCGGGGGGTCGAGAGGAGCCTGTCCTCGGGACCAAGAGGAGGCCTGCACAGCTGAGAGGAGCTGAGAGAGCTGTCCTGCACTGAAGAAGGGAGACTTTGCCTACATGCTTCCTGATCCTGATCCTGAGTTGTAACTCATTACAGGCAGTCCCCTGGTTACAAACGAGATCTGTTCCTGTGTCTTTAAGTTGAATTTGCAGGTAAGTTGGAACAGGTGCCTATGGTTCTTATTTAGCCTTACTTCAGTGCAAAAGGAAACCCCGGAAGTGTAGTGGTTAAGAGTTCGGCTGCTAACCAAAAGGTCGGCAGTTCAGATCCACCAGGCGCTCCTTGGAAACCCTATGGAGCAGTTCTACCCTATTCTATAAGGCCGCCATGAGTAGGAATCGACTCGATGGCAACGGGTTTGGTTTTGGGTTTTTCAGTGCAAAAAAAGGCTTGAAGCCTTTTCAGTGATTTAAAAGCTGCACACACAGCAAGTGAAGGTGATTGGGATGAAGAATTTGTTGTAAGGGTTGGTTCAGTTGTTTCAAAGTGAGGGCAAAGTTCCATAACATTAAGGAGCAAGTATGAGTTGTCCGTAAGTCAGACGTTCGTAACCTGGGGACTGCCTATATGTCCTTAATAAACCCCAGAAGTGTGAGTATGGTCTATGAGTTGTGTGGCCATTGCAACGAATTATCGAACCCAGCAGAGAAGTGTGGTGCAGTGGTTAAGAGATCAGTCTGCTAACCGAAAGGTCAGCAGTTCAAATCCACCAGCCACTCCGTGGAAACCCTATGGGGCAGTTCTACTCTATCCTATGGGGTCGCTGAGTCAGAATCAACTTGATGGCACATAACAACAATAGCAGAGAAGTAGAGAGTGCCGTGGAGGGACGGCTGGTGTTAGAATTGGTGAAAAGTTTGGAGAGAGGAGGCATGTCTGACCTCCGCCTCATAGCAATCAGCCTTGGGCTGATGCTGGCGGTGAGTCTCTCTCCTCCTCCTGGCATGAGATGAAGAGGTCTGACACCACAATGCCATTTGTTTTTACATTCTTTAAGGACTTTCTAGTCTACATGGTTTAGTCTCATCCTTTATCTTTCATTAGATCCTCATAATAGACCGGTGAGGTAACTGGTATTATCTTTCCCACTTTACTAATGAGGAAAATGAAGCTCAGAGACATAACCACCCAGTGTGTTCTGCTCCACTTGGAAATGTGTGTGGTGTGTCTGTCTGTGTAACACTATCTGTTGCTCAAAAGCTAAACCATGTTTAAGTAGTTTGAACTGGTTTGAAAGTGGAGAGCTCGGGAATCCACAACTAGCATGCACCTGCTAAACCATTCGACTATTCTTCCAATCAGATTCCAGCAATAACCAGTCCACTCAGCTTTGCACTCCAGTCCAAATTCACCAGCAGTCATCCATCAGAGTCCGGAGCTAGCCAGTCCTTCAGTGTTTCCTACCCAATCAAAATCTAAAACCATCCACAAGATCCAGTCTCTCATCCAGTCAGTAATCAGCCATAATCAAGCCAATCATTCTTTCATCCAACCAGAATCTAATTCCTCCCAACCTAAAGGAAGAAAGGGACATAAATTGTCTGTTTTTTCCAAACAGAATGCAGCAGCTGCTAGATGAGCCCAGACTAAGTAGAGCCCTTTAGCGTACGGGGGATGTTGTACAGCAGCCTGAACAGGAGATTTTTTCATGGGATGGTAGTGTTGGAGCAACTTTTAGAGAACTCCTGGGGACACACAAGCCCCCAGCCATCAGGCAGAAAAGTTAAGGCTCAGAGTGGGACCTACTTCCTTTCACCCCCAGAGTTATGTACACATGAGCCTGAGACACTGGGAGCTGTTGTGTGTGTGTGACATCCCAGGAAGCTTTCAGATAGCCTGGATGCAGGAGGCAGACCCTGTAACAAAGGGAGAGGAGCTGGGAGGGAGGTCCCTCCCCCAGGGCCAGAGGGAAGTGCTGGAGGCTGAGACCAGAGTCTCAGAGCCAAATGCCAAGTCAGGGTGGGCTCAGGCAGGTCCCAACACCCAACTACAGTGCCACCCAGGGAGGTGGAGCCCCGAGCTCATGATCCAAGCCAGTCCATAAGCACTGAGGCAGAGGAACCAGGGCTCTTTAGCCACAAGAAGATGGACTGGAACTCTAACTGTCTGAACATTTCTAAAGAGTGGTCTCTGTCTTTGGTGGCCACAAAGGGAATGCTAGGGCCGAAGAGTGGAAGGAGTAACAAAATTCAGCCAGGATTATAAACAGGACAGTTCAAGCATGGGTTGGAAGGTTTGGGGGCAGTGGTGAGCAGCTCCCCATCGTTTGGAGGTGGCCAAGCAAAGCCAGAGGCTGACCTCATACTAACTCCATGTCTGAATACCGACTGTGCATGTATGTGTGCAGGGGTGGCGGGGGTCGGGGGGGCACAGCACAAAATGCTGCAGGAATTCAGAGCTGTTCACTTCCTGGCAAAGATCTCAATGTACCATACACCAGAACTCCTGGGAAATGAGGCAGGTGAGAACTCAGAAGTCAGCACCCACTTACCCCAGCACCAGGCACATGTGTGGGGTGAGGGCATGAGTAGAGCAGAGTCAGACACAAACTATCAGAGACCAAAAAGAGCTCCCAGACCACCTTCTGCAATCCTTCTTTGCACAGAAGGGGAAACTGAGGGCCAGAGCTGGGAAGGGGTTGTCTAAGGTCACACAAGGTGTCAAGTGCAGATTGGGGACTAGAACCCAGTTCTCCTGACTCTGGGTGGCAGTTCTTTCCCCCACCAGGGGTGTGCACTCAAATATTCTCAGGAGCCAGGTGGTAACTAATGTGGGAAATAGCCTGAGTCAGAGAATAGGGAGTGGGGAGGGGGCCTGAGGGAACAGGAGAGTGGATGCTCTGGCTCAAGGCTTTTAAATTCCATGTTTAAAGAACCCAAACAGACCTGGGCTGTAAGGGGCTATGGGGTTTTCCCATGGTCTACATAATTTCTGGCCAAACTCCAAGGGAAGGAGAAAGCAGAATGTGATTTCCACAGGATTCTGGTTTCCTAAGTGCTGGACTAGGGAAGAGAGGGCAGCTGTCACTTCCCAGCCAGCCCAGGTCTGTCCCCCGGCACATCCAGACACCCCACAGATGTCGGAGCATGCAGACACCCCACAACCAAACTTTCACACAGAATAATGGAGTGTGACTGCTCCTGCTCCACTTCCTAGGCCAGAATCAGGGAGAAGGTGGGGAGACGGCGAGCAGGGAAGAAAGAAAGAAGCAAGGCAGATTGGAGGCAGAGTGTATTGAGAACAGGCGAGAAAACGGAGTCCGAGAAGAGGTCGGCTTGGCCGCAGGAGCTGCAGGATGGAGGGCGGGCTCTTCCACTGCTAGCCCCCAGGGGTCAAAGGGAGCAGGGGTCTGGTGAGGTGAGGGTGGGGGGTGTCACTCTGTCCTGAAGGGTGCTGGCAGGAAAGAGCTGAGCTGGCTCACAACTCCCCCACGCGTAACCCCCGCATTCTAGGTGGAATGAGCTCACTGGGAAGGCACCCCTTGTTTCCATGGAGACAAGCTGGGAGCTCATGAAAACTACAGGCTCAGCCCAGCATGGGCACCACCCCCACCACCCTTCACACCCTGGGGAGCCCAGAAATAGGGCTGGGAAAGAGAAAGTGAGTGGTCCTCGCCCCCCAGCCTACGGATGCTTCCATCTGAATCCTATCTCTTGCATCTGTCTTCTCTCACTCCCCACCAAGCCTGGTTTTGGGGGGCTGCAGCACATCAAAGGTGTCAGAGGTAGCAGGGACCTTGACTACCTAACTCAAAACCATCACTGTGTAAATGAGGAAAGTGAGACCCAAAGATACACAGAGTCAGTCTGTTAGGACCAGATCTCCTAAGTCCCAGCCTTTTCCTCAAAGCATTAAGGCCTCTTCCATCCCTTTCCACTGAGCTGCTCTGCTCCTGACCTAGCCCGGCTATGCTGCCCAATCTCCAGGCAATCCTGAACCTCAACCAACCCAGCCTAGGCTTCAGATCCCTTGGCCTCCTGCAGCTGCTTATTCCAACCACACCCTCAATGGGTGCCCTTGCTGACATCTAACCTCCACCTGTCCTATAGCAGGAGCCCATTTCCTTTCCCTCTGTCCTCAGGGGACCGTCTTGTCACTTACAAAGCCTTTCTCCCAAAGCGCCAGTCTATCTTCACAGACTGCCATGGCTGGAAGGGCCCTCAGTATATAGATGAGAAATCTGAGGCCCAGAGAGGGAAAGTGACTTGGCTAAAGTCACACAGCAAATGGGTGTCTGAGTTGGGATCAGAACCCTCCTCTCCTGCCTCTCTCCCTGGGGCCCATTCTACTGCACCAAGATGGCTGCTTTTTGTCAGGAAGATCTTGGCTGAGGCTGAAGCCAAAACTAGTCAATGGATATGTCGCTGGGGTCTCTCTCCTACCTGCATGCCCACATCTGCACATCCTCCTCCTCTTGGGATTCCCTGGAACCTCCCCCGCCCCAGGGCAGTGGGGGCAAGCCAGGTGGAAACAGAACTGAGGTCTGAAGCAGAGCCAGATGCTGGGAGAGGGCAAGGAGGTGGATGAGCAGAGGGGCAGGAAAACAAGTCAGACAGCAGTGGGGGGCCACGTCCTCGTCCAGCAGAAGGACCCAAGGGGAGGAGGAAAGGTGGAGGCTGAGGCAAAGCTCTCTGAAGCAGTGGAGAGGAAGCGGTGTCTGGAAGGCAGAGGTGGAAGAGACAGGCCTGTGGAGGTGAGAATCCAGCAAGAGGCAGAAAGATGCCAGGAGACTGGGCCACAACGAGGGAGGCCCCCCTCAGGCAGCTGAGGAGGCAGACACTTGGCTAGCTGATTCCACGGGCGTGGCAGGCTCTGTTTGCTCCAAAAGCCCATTAGGGCCCCCTCTAGGCCATTTCCCCAGCAAGACGCTGGCATCAGACTCTGGTACCCCTATAGCTCGCGAAGGTCAAAGGAAGCCCCCTCAGCCTCATTAGAGCCTCCTAAGGAGTTCGCTCCCCATGACTCTCCTCCCCAACCAGAATCAGACATCAGATTCCCTCAGACAGGGAGTCCAACCCCCCATGTGGTAGGAGAGGGGCTACTGTAGCTCAGAGAGGGAGGCAACTTGCCCAAGGTCACAAAGCTAGCTGGTGGCAGCATCAGACCTTGGATCTCAGACTCCCATACTCCTGACTAGCCCTGTGCCATCTCTTGCCCCATTTGCTCTCCATCGGGCCCTCAGAGAGAGGCCTTGACAGGCAGTGGGACCCCCTGTGGGGTCTGGCTACTTGAAGCAGAAGGAAGGCTTCCACACCTGAGCCTCTATCCCGGCGTTCCGGGTGGAGAAGGAGGGCCGTGGGGCCTGCTTAGCTCGAGACCAGGCCCTGGAGGGAGACACGGGGGAGATATCACTGCTGTAGGTAGGGCTCACAGCAGTGGGCTGGGGGCCATCTTGGCCAGGTGAGGTGTAGAGGCCCGGTGAGGAGCGTGAGGGCCGAGGCAGGGCAGGAGATGGTGGCAGGGCTGCCTTGGGCAGGCTGGGCACCAGATCCAGGGAGCTTGGCTTGGCAGGCGAGACAGCTCTTGGTGAGACACCTCTTGGTGAGGCCGCTCTTGGCGAGACCTTGGCAGGTTCCTTGATGGGCGAGAGGACGAAGAGTGAGGGCCGCATCTGGTATGGTGGCTGCTTGGTGGGCTCTGGGCGCAGGACCCCATTCTCAGGCAGGTAGCCATGGTAGAGGGAGGCAGGTGGGGTCCGGGCTGGGCTGCGAGAGGCCACTCGGAGGCTCCCAGGGGCATTAGTGGAGTATTTCCAGGATGAAGGCAGGGACATAGTGGGTGAAGGGCAGCGGGCCAGCTCCGCATGACCTGAAGACTCAATGACATACTTCTCCATTCGAGATTGCCGGCGAGCGTAGAGCTCGGCCCCCTTCCCGGATGCCTCAGAGAGGTTCTGGTTGGGTTTGGGCTTTGGTTTGGCCTTGATGCGGGGTGACTTGAGGCACGAGGCCCACTCCGGGAGGGCCTCCTCAGCTGCTGCGGGACTGGCCCTATCCCGGGGCACTGGCTCCTGCTGGAAGTTGGAGGCCTCAGCCCCCAGAGCGAAGGGCTCCTCCTCCACGCCCACCTCCCCCTGGTCCCTCTGCCTCCGCTTCTCATCGGCTGTCTGCACCAGATCCAACAGGTCTGGATTCGGGGTAACCTTGGGCTTCTCCACAAAGGTGAACATGGATTTCCGGCTGCCCCGCCGGGCCATCGATTCCTCCAAAATGCCCGTCTTGCTGGTGGGAACTGCCTGGCCCTTCAGATGGGAAGGCTTAGGGTCAGAGCTGGGGTACAGGGCAGAATAAGAGGGGGGAGACCTAATCCGGGAAGCCAGGGGGCCCGTGGACAAGGTCTCGGCGTAGGTGGGGGGTGGGGTGAAGTTCCCCAAGGGCCGTCTCTCCAAAGCTGGACTTCGTTGCACCAAGGGCCGTCTCTCCATCATAGGGCTGTGGGACATTATGTGTCTCTGTGGCTGGGGGCTTCTGTCTGCCAGGTTGGGGGGCTGGGGGGCTGGGGCCTTCTCCCCGAGATGTCGTCTCTCTACCATCGGGCTTCGTTCCATATGGCTGGTACCCCCTGGTCCCTGGATCCCAAAGGGTCTGGCCGTCCTGTTGACCACTGACTGGGGCTTGGCCAGTGTGAAGTGGACTTCACTATACAGCTTGGCGGGTGTGGTGGTGGCTGCCTGCCCAGGCATCTCTTGTTCTGCCGACCCCCCTAGGCTGCTAGGCTGGATATCGATGAGCAGGGAGCTTGACATGAACTCTGGTGTCGAGGCCTCCGAGCTGAGGATGGGAGTGGCTTCCCTGGAGAAGGTGTTGGTGGTGGAAGCTGGAGTTGATACCTTATCAATTAGGAGTGTGCTGGATTTCACTTCTGCAGCTGGTGCCTGGGGTTGCCCGCCAGCACATAGAGTACTGGGTTTGGAATCTGGCACTGTGCCATTTGGCGGGAGCTGTTCCTCAGAAGAATTCTGTTGGGCACTAGAAAGTGCCAGTGGAATGACAGCTGCTGGTGGGTTCTGCTTGACATCTGTGGCTGGCGGGTTGTGGTTGCTGTCAGAAGCTGGTGTAGTGAGTGTGGCGCTGGGCGAGGAAAGGTTTTGGTTGACATCTGCTTCTGGGCTATGGACTTCAGCCAGAGGTGGGGTCGGTGGGGCCTCCTGGGCCTCTCGGTTCTGGGACAGGTGGAGCCCATTGGCCGTCAGCAGGGCTGCATTCTCCTTTAAATAAACCACCAGTGGCACCTCTTCTTCCTCACTGGCCACCTTCTCCAGGTGCCGCAGCAAGTTGGCCTCGTCTGAGTACCCCTCCATGCTGTGGCCAGGGATCCCTGTGCCAGGGCTCTGGGAGTTGGAGTTCTTTGGACGGCCTGGCTCGGGGTGTGATGTGGGACTCAGGCCAAGCCCCCGGGCATGGCCTGTGGGGCTGTCAGGGTGCACTCTGAGGCACTCCTGGCTGGGCTTCTGTCCTCTCCGGCCGTGGCTCTCCAAAGTGAACTTGTTCACCCTCTGCCGGCGCCTATTGAAGAGCTGGACGCCACGGGAGTTGGAGCTGGGAGGGGTGGTCAGCTGGGCTGCAATCTGCTGGCTCCGTGCCTTGGCCTCTTTCAGATCCTTCTCGGTGAGGCTAGTGCTCTGGCCCAACGCTGCAGGGGGACAGAGACCCAGTTAGCAAATGCAAATGCAGAACCACAGGTGTAGACAGACAGACAGAATGTGGTCACCTCACCCCTCCTTCAACATGATCTTGTTTTCTGGAAGTTGATCTTCACTCACTGCTTCCTAGAATCACCTCTTCTCATAACAAACTCTGATCCACCCTTCATGGCCACTCAAATGTACCACCTGGGTGAAGCCTGCCCTGATTATCCCTCCAGGATTAGCAGGTCCTCATTTGGGTTTCCCCTGAAGGTTGTTGATACGATACTTCACCAAACTGTTACAAACCCCTCACCCTGGTAGTCAAGGCCTCTGCTACATCCCTGACTTAGCTCCTTCAACCCTTCTCCTCCTTCACTAGGCTCTGACACACTGGCTTTCTTTCTGTTCCTTGAAAATGCCAAGTTTGTTCCTGCCTCAGGGCCTTGCTGTTCTCTGCTTGAAATGATCTTTTTGCAAGTGGCAATTCATGTCGGTTTCTTCTTGCCACTTGGGTTTCAACTTGAATGTCACCTCTCTAAAGAGGCCTCCCTCTAAAATCAGCCTTCTCCTCTCCTAGCCCATTTCCTGGTTTATTTTCTTTATAGCATTCACCACAGTTTGAATTATCCTCTTTACATGTGTCCTTGTTTATTGTCTTACTGCCCAATTAAAACATAAGCTTAGGAACAATGACTTTGTCCACCTTGTTCATCACTCTAACCTTGGCCCCTAGAATAGCACCTGGCAGAAAGCGGGCCCCCAGTACATATTACTGAATGCATGAATGAGCCCACAGAACATTTTCTTTGTGTCTTCCATAGGGCCCTTTATACTATCAAACTCATAGTATAGTAATTGGGCTTGATTTTAAAGAGAGATGCTACTAACATTTCCCTTTGTAAGGACAGACAAAATATTCACATGGTCCAAGAGTAAAAGCTTATAAACAGGTATACAGAGAAAGTCTCCCTCCATCCCCAGACAGCCCACACCACAATCAGGTAACCATTGTTAACAGTTTCTTCAATATCCTTCCAGAATTTCCTTCCCATTTTATTTAAATGATCATTTAAAAATACTCATGTTTTAACATTGGAAAAGTAATAAATGGCACTAATTTGAGTAGCAACTATGCAGGAACTTTGCATTATTTTATGAAACACTTTATGAACACTATGAGACAGGCATTATTGCCCCTGTTTCACAGAAGAGGAAACTGAGGCTCAGAGACTTAGAAGTAACTGACCCAAGGTCACATAGCTAAGGGTGACAAAGCTGGAATCAGATCCAGTTCTCTGTGGTCTACAGCCCAAGCTGTCTGCTGATCCCAAAAGGTCCCTTTGGGACATATGGGAGACAAAGTCAGCGAGGGTCAGGCTCGGAATGAGTCTGTAGTCTGGGAACTGGGGTCAGAAATCGGGCTGGTCAGGCCTCTGTTACTCTGTAGATTCACTGTTGTCGTTCATTGTCATCCAGTTGATTCTGACTCATGGCCACCCCATGGGTGCGGAGTAGAACTGCTCCATAGGGTTTTCAAGGCTGTGACCTTTTGGAAGCAGATTGCCAGACACTGTAGGCAACCATTTATCTTTATCTCCCCAGTTCCAGCATTCACCAAAGTTTGAAATTATCCTCTTTACATGTTTCCTTTTTTATTGTGTCTCCCCAACTAGAATATAAGCTTAGGGGCAATGACCTTGTCTGTCTTGTTCACCAGTAGGTGCTCAATTTATGCTTGTTGAACAATGATGCATGAACAGATGAGCGGATGGACAGATGGATCACCCTGTGGCCAGTGTTAGAAGCTCAGTCTGTGGCTGGGAAAATCCCTCTCTCCATCCCCTTCCCCCACCAACTATGGGAAGCTAATTAGTTTCTGAGGAATCTGACCCTACCCTCCCTCCTACTTTGCCCTCATTAGCACTGGCCATGACATGCTGAGTGGGTCTCCAGGGACAGTCTTTCTAGGCATCCTGCCAGGGAAGCTCAGGATTCATGGACTCTCAGAGCTAGAAGGGCCCTATCGAGATGCTATTTCCCCACCACCCCCATTTTATAGATGGGGAAACTGAGGTTCAGAAAGTGGTCCAGAGTAGAGCCCATTGATCCCCACATTGGGCACGTGGAGTCAGCAGGGAGGCCTACAGCAGAGGAACTGCAGACGAGGCCCACCAGTGACAAGCTCTCTGGCCCCAACCCCTCTCTTCCCTCTTCCCATCAGGGCCTGGCTCTCCACAACCCCTCAACCTGTGAGAGCACACAGCCTGCCCCACCCACCCATGACACCTGCTCCCTCCTGGTAGGGCTCCTCTCCAGCCCAGATCAACCCATCTGTAAAAGATGAAGGGCTTGACCAGGCCGCTCCCTGGGGGGAGCTGAGAAAGGGAGCAGCCAACCACCCCAGAAGGCCACACTGTAATGTCCGTCTTACATAATGTCCATCTCCTCTGCTCTGCTTAGAAACCAGCCTGCCTGGCCCAAATCCAAGCTCTGCCATTTGCAAGCTGTGTGGGCTTGGCGAGTTGGTACATCTCTCGGAGCCTCACTCCTCAATTTCCTTAACAGAGAAGGGGTGATACAAGCGCTCATGTTAGGGTTGGGAGCAGCAATAAGGCAACAGATGTCAAGGACTTACTGTTATCAAGCTCAGTTGGAATGAGGCAAGGGCTCATGATACCCTGGAATGAGCTGGCAATTGGTGACCCCACTCTACTCCCTGGAAGGGGTCAGATCTCCTTCTAGCAAATTCACTGTATAGATCCAGGGTCCTGAGAGGGGATGTGACTCTCTTAAGGTCACACAGCAGAGGATTCCAGATCTATGGAGAGGCAGAGCTTGTTGCCCCAATTCACAGAACCTCAGAATTTCAGGCGTGGCCATCACCAGGTCCAATTCCCCATACAACTCTTGCATCCCCAAAGCCACCCCCCTGAGTGTGCAAACTTCTGCTTACACACTCAACTGACAGGGAGCTCACAACCCTAGGGAGGTGCCTTCCACTAATTAGCGTCTCTTAGCTAGAAAGTTGCTTCTTACAGTAAGCTGGTAATAACCTCCACCTCCTCTTGATGGTTCTGTCCTCCAGGGCTTTCTCTTTCCAATCTGACAGCCCTTCTGAGATGCCTGGATGCTCATCACATCTCCATGGGACATGGTCAGGATAAACATCCCCAGTCCCTACAAATTCCCTTATGGCACAATTCAGTAATAGTAGCTAACATTTATTGGGCATTTACCGTGTACTTTTACATGCACTTTACATATATTATCTTACTTAATTCTTACAACAACCCCATGAAACGCAAACTATAATTATTGTTATTTTACTGATAAGAAAACCAAGGCTCAGACAGGCCAGGTGAGATGCCCCAGGTCACACAGCCAGAAAGTAGCAGAGCTGGATTCATATCTAGCTCTACCTGACTTCAGAGAGTGTGACGCTCTCTGGCTGGCTGGTTCCCACATTACTAGGCACACAGAAAGTACGTCCGTGTTTGAACAAGCCAGACATCTCAAAATCCCTGCATTTTCCTGCTTTTCTCCTCACTTTTCTGCTTCAATCCCATCCCCAGCTGAATCTAAAAGGCCAAACTGAACCAAACTCATTGTCGCCAGATTGATTCTGACTCATGTTGATCCCATGGGTTACAGAGTAGAACTGCTCCATAGGATTTTCTTGGCTGTAATCTTTACAGAAGCAGATCGCCAGGCCTTTCTTCCATGGAGCCACTGGGTGGGTTCAAACTGCCAACCTTTAGGTTAGCAGCCATGGGTTTGAAAAATTCTCAACTGTCAGAGGGTAAAGGGCCCCCAGAGATAAACTGGTTCGTGAGGCTTAGAAAGGGAAAGGGCACTGTCTGAGGTCACACAGAAGGCCGTGGGCCCAGCACCCAGGTCTGCTGACTCCCACCAGTCTCCATTCCCAGCCTGGGCTGCCACTGACTGATCCCCCTGCTTCTCTGAGCCTGGCACCTCCCCTGAGCTGCTGTTTGGGAACAAGAGGAACTGGGCAGAAAAGGCCAGGGGTGAGTGAGCTCTGCCCTCTGAGGAGAGCTCCCATGCCCCCACCTCAGCCCACAGTGACTCGATGGAAAAGGAATTCGGCGGGAGGCTTGGACTGGACCCAGACAGCAATCCGGGCGATTTTTGCCATCCTGCACAAACAAAGCTGGAGAAGGGGGGGCTTGGCCAACTACAGGCATCCCAGAGTCCCCCATCTGGGGCACCAGGGTGGCAGCTAAATCCAAACTTCCCCAGACTAGGGAACTGCCACCCCTGGAAATGCCCCAGCCAGCTGGGTCCAAGAAGATGCTCCCTGGTGTCAGAGGGGTGGGAGGTGGTCAAGGGCCACAGAGAGCAGGCTCCTCGCTGAGCCCCTAATCTGCCTGGCTGCAACCTGCATCTAAGGGGCTGGCCATGGTGCCTCTGCAGGGACAGGTTGGGGTGTCAGCCCTTTAAAGGCCCACCGTGGGTATGGGATCAGGAGCCCTAAAGACAGACCTTCAAGAGAGGAAGAGGTGGGGGGCAAACACAAAGAACTGCCTGGGGGTCAGGAGACCTGGGTCCAACAGGATTCAATCCCAGATTTGGGGAGGAGGTGAGAAGCCCTGAGCACAATCATTAGAATAAGGATTCTAGCAATGGTTGCTCTAATTACTGAGCCTTCACTAGAGCCCAGGGGCTGTGCTGTACACTTTATACTTGTCATCTTA
Organism: Trichechus manatus latirostris; assembly: GCF_000243295.1. Classification (NCBI taxonomy): domain Eukaryota; kingdom Metazoa; phylum Chordata; class Mammalia; order Sirenia; family Trichechidae; genus Trichechus; species Trichechus manatus. The sequence continues at coordinate 467,254 of NW_004444066.1, forward strand.
TTCAGTCCTCACAACAACCCTGAGAAGAAAGTACTATTATTCTTCCCATTTTGCAGATGAAACCGAGACAAAGAGAGGCCAGCCCAGGATCACACAACATGTAAGTGGCAGAGCTGGGATTCAAAACTCAGATAGTCTGGCCGCTGAGTCTCATCTCTTAACTACTCTGCCTTCCAGACCTGAACTCTGGAGGCAGGGGTTCCAGTAGAAGCCCCAGGGCTCCTGGACAATGGTCAGCAGAAGTCTGTTTCCTCGTCTGTGATCACTGCCCCTCAGCAGTGCCTTCTCCCCTGAAAATTCAGCTGCCTAGAACAACACATGCTTCCTCTCCCTTCTTCCTCTCAGGAGAAGAGCTGGTAAACTTATTTTTACTAAGGTAGAAATGACTGATAGGACATAAAATACTAGCGGAGTGGGAAGAGCATTGGGTTAAGAATCAGGAGACCACAGTTCTAGTTTTACTCAGGCAGGGACAAGCCCTTTCCCTCACCCCACCCCCCTCCGCAGGAAGAGCTGCCTGTTCTGCCCACCGTTGGGCATGTCTGGACCAAGGATCCACAGGAGGGAGGTGGGGCAGGGGAAGGGAGGCCAGAGCAAAAGGTCAGGACAAGGAGAATTCAAGGAAATGCTTCTTCACACGGGCTGCCGTCAATGGGAGTGTCCAGGACCGGGTCGGGTGTGGTGGGACTGGGAGCAGAGGTAGGAAGAGAGACTGGCTGGAGGCAGCCCATTGTGACCACCCAGGAGTCTTGGCAACAGGAAGGGTAAACAGGCTGGGTAAGCTGCCCCCCTGGTGGGGTCAGGAAGGAACCAGCACTGGCCGCTGCTCAACCTCTGGCTCAGCTGGGGGCAGGAAGATGAATGAGGCCTGAGTAATGGCCTGGCTACCTTGCCAGCCCCTGCCCTGCATCCTCCCCCTGAAGGAGGAAATGACACAGCCTCTATTCCCTGGGGAGTTCTCCATCCACAACACAGTCCCGGTGAGTATGACCTGCTTGGTCCCAGCAGACCGCCAGCCCTCCTCCCAGGAGGAGAAGACACACTAAGGTGGAAATGATTGCCAGGACACACTAGACATGCAATGGGAGAAGCATCGGAACCGGAGAGGATGCCCCAGGCCCAGCTCGCTGATGATCTGGGATAAGTCCCCATAGGCCTCTCCCTTGATGCCCAGAGGGGAACTGAGACCAGAGAGGGGATGCCACATGCCCTAAGTCACACACCCTAAACCATAAAGGCCCCTCAGAGCGCTCCTCCTACTCACTCCGGCTGGGTCCTCCCTGCAGCCCAGCTTCCTGCTAGATGCTCCCAGTGGCTGGCTGAGTGGCCTCCATTCCCAAAGCCTCCGAGAAAGGCAACCAATTGCCTCACTGACGAAAAAAGGAAAATCCCACATCGACAGCACTGAGGAGGAGCTGTATGTGACTTCTCTCCTCCACAGATGAGTCAGCCCGGCTCTTTATCAGGAAAACCAATTTTGCAACAGCCTTTTAAATGGCCTCTCCGCCCCCAGTCTCTCCCCTGCCAATCTACCCACCCCGCGCTGCCAGATTCATCTTCCTCCCGCCTCGCTCCGCTCGTGGTTCTCTCCTGCTCAAAACCCTCTCTCCTCCCCAGGACATGGAGAATCAAGCAGAGAGTCTTCACCCTGGCATTCAAGACCCCTGACATCAGGCCTTCGCAATAGCTTGCTTACCTTCTCTCAGTACCCTCAGCAGTGGCCAGAGGGAGTTCAATGGCTCACACTTCTCACTTGGCCCTGTGAGTTTCTGCTTCCAAAGTATAGTTTGCACAGGTTCTCTACTGGGAACCCTTCTCTATCATCACATCCTTTCTACATGCCCTAACCCTCCCAGCCTTCCTACCGAAACCAAAAATCAGTTGCCGTTGAGTCAGTTCCGACTCATGGTGACCCTATGTGTTGCAGAGTAAAACTGTGCTTCCTAGGGTTTTCAAGGCTGTGGCCTTTCAAAGCAGATCGCCAGGCCTGTCTTCCCAGGCACCTCTGGGTAGGTTCAAACCACCAAACATTCTGTTAGCAGTTGAGCGCCTAATTGTTTGCACCACCTAGGGGACTTCTCAAATGCCACCACCCCCTCCAAAGAGCCTTCCCTGATCCACCAATGGAACATTTTATCTGTACCACTTAATGATGTCATCACTTTGTGTATTATTCATTTCAGTAAAAATTACTCTTCAGGCATCATGACTGGCCCGTGCTTCATTTATCTTCCCAGTGACCCATGAGGTCAGCTGTACTCTCATCTCTGTGTTACAGTAGAAACGGGCTCAGAGAGGTGAAGTGACTTGCTCAAGGTTACACAGCTAGTCAGAGGCAGAGTCGGGATTCAAACTCAGGGTGGCTCACCTCCCAGTCCAGGGCCCATCACCATGGGCCATGCTGCCCCACCCATTGCTTTGCAGTAATAGGTGTCTGGACCTTACTGTCCCACATAGACTGCAAATGCCTCAAGGGCAGGGGTCTCAACTGCTTTACTTCTGTATTCCTCCTTTCCCCCCACATCTTCCGTAAGTACTTGTAAGAATAACAATGAAGACGATGAGGACGACAGTAGCCAATACTCTCTGAACACCAGATGCTGGCAAGCTAAGAGCTTAACATGTATTTTCTCATTTAATCCTCACAGCAACTCACAAGGGAGGTTCCTTTATCCCCTTTTTACAGATGAGGAAAACGAAGACACAGAGAATTAAAAAAACTCACCCCCCATGTTCCACAGCTAGCAGGTGGCAGAGCAGCACTGGGATCCAGGCAGTCTGACTGGTCCCAGCCTGGGCTCCTTTCTTCTGAAGAGGTCCTCCCACACAACACACTCACTCATCCTGCCTCACTTTCCCCACCCACTGTCCCAGGCCCAGCCGAACTGCCACTTCCTCCAGGAAGCCCTCATCAATCCATTCAGACTCCTAAATTAGTGCTCCTCCCCTGTCCAACCTGGCCCAGATGCCTCAGAGCAGGAAGAGGCTCAGAGGAAACAGCAGGCTGAGAAAGCTCAGAAGCCAAGGCTGCAGGGGAAGGAGGCTGTGTCTGGCCAAACTCCTGGTGTCTGCATGCTGACAGTGGGTTAAGATCAGGCAGGCAGGGGTGGGCGGGTGGGGGAACGTTAGACTAGGGTTTCCAAGTCAGCTCAGGCCTCAGGGGAAGCCACCTCTGTAGGCCACAAGCACTGCTCCTTGCTCACTGACCAGGGAACTTCTACAGGGTCCTTCAGGGCCAGGAACTACTGCCTCCCTCCTGCCTGCTCTACTGGGCCTCACTGCTAATCAGTCTATAATCAGTAGATTTTCAGGAACTTGGAAAGGGTGGTCTAGAGAGGGACAGGACTCAGCCCCAGGTACACAGCAAACTGGGAGGGGCTGTTTCATATAGAGCCAAGATCAGAACCCCGATTCCTATCTCTGGTAAGCCAGACTGCGTCCTCTGAGCCTTCTCCTGCTCCATCACCTTCCTCCCCAGGTCCCTGGGAGCCTTGGAAGTGCAGAAAGGACTGCCATGCCACACCCTTCTGGAGAAACACATAATCCAGGAGACAAAAATGTGGCGAGCCAGGGCAGAGAAGAGGTTGATTTCCCTAAACTGTTCCTCTGCCAGGGTGGGGCCGGGCCTAAGTCATCTTGGGGTTCCCAGAGTCTAGCCTGAGGCCCGGTACACTCTGGGCCCTCCACAAAGATGTGGCCCTTTCTCTTGGCCCTGCGCCAGCCTAGGGACGGAGCAGGTCTCCATCCTTCCTTAATGTCCCCAGGCCCAGCAGAGGCCATCTCCCAGAAGGGGTTCAGTAACTGTTGACTGAATAAACGACTGCAAGACAAGCCCTCCCACAATCCAAGGTCTCCCACTGCCATATTTTGCTCCACTGAATCTCCCTAGAGATCTAAGATCTGGAAGGTGGTTCCTAGGAGAAGGGGAGATTGCGGGTGGGTGAGGAAGGGGTCAGCAACAAGTCTGTGGGTGAAGAGGGAGATGAAACCTGAAATTGCTGTGTTAGATCTAAGACACAGAATGTTCCATGAAATGGTCCAGAGAACACAGAATCTAAGAGACAGATGAATCAGGATGAAGCAATCTGGGAAGGCTTTCTGGAGAGGGTGGCGTATGCCCTAGGTCTTAAAGGATGGAGACGGGGATGCATTCCAAGCAATGGGATGCTCAGCAGAGCCTGGAAGGCTCAAGGTAATCCCCACCTCACTCCCCTATCCATGCCCCAAATCAAGACCAGCTGGAGAGGAAGGGACCTATGACAGAGAAACACACTCATCTGTGCTCGTCTAGAGGCCGAGCGTGAATGGGGTGATCCTGGCACAATTCCATGGGAGCTATGCACACTTCAAGGCTCATGGCCAGAGATCAGAAACAGTGGTGTCTGCCCTGGGCCTCTGGGTGGGTTACATAATTGCCCCACGACTCAGGACACAGATCCAGCCAGGACCCTCTGCTGCTTCCTCTGCCATCTGTCTCGGCTGCTTCCCTCTTACAGAAGAGGCAGTCTCTGAGCAGCTGAAAGTGAAGGCCAGCGCCCTGTGGTAAATTCCCCACATTCCTTCCTCACAGAAAAATAAATAACGGGGGGTGGGTGGGGCGGGGGGGAAATGCAAGAGGAATGATAATAGTGGCCCAAGCACGCTGGAGCCACAGAGCGTGGGTAAACCACGGAGCTGTCCTGGGACAAGGCTTCTTAGACTGCTACCTCTCCCATGGAGGTGCCTGCACTCTGAGACAGACAAACCCACCGCCAGCCCCTCACACGTCCCCCCCAGGCTGTGCTAAATAAACCTCTCTAGGTCTCAGTCTGGCTCACATCTGCCAAAGGCGAAGAGAATCCCTCGGTCATGGCAAGTGGTCACCATAGGCAAACTTGTCATGGGCCAGGTGCACTCTGCCTCTATTACTAAAGTGGCAGTTTACTGAGCACTTCTTACGTGCCATGCAGTCAGTTAAGTACTATCATTATTTTACTGTGTTGTTTTATTTTATCCTCACAAGCTGTGAGGTATGGAGTACCATTATCCCCATTTTACAGATGAGAAAACTAAGGCTCACAAAGCTTTTGTAATTCACAAAGATTATGTGGCTAGGGAGTGGACTACGGTTTCCAGCCCCACCTCTTGATTCCTTATACGTTTAGCCTCCCAGCTCCTTCCCCAGGTAGCCCTCCTTTACCAGATCTGCCCAGAGATGCAGTCTGTTCCCCTTCTACCTCCCGCTAAACAAGGCATCTGAGATTCTAACTTGCTGGGCTCCCTTTAGTAAATCATGCCACTTCTCTGAGCTTCCATTTACTCATCTATCTATGAGGCAGAGTAGCTGTTGAGCAAAGGAGATGCAGAAGTGATTTAAAAAGTACAAGGAGTGTGCACACTCAAGGAGGTACTTAACTTCACCCTTTTGCACAAACCCACCTCTGTACAAGTCTCCCAGGCTGGGTCTCTGTCTGTCTGTCTGTCTCCCTCTCTCCCTCCCTTCACCAACCCTCTCTGGGTCTGGTCTTCCAATGTCTCCCTCTACTGCCCACAATCAGGCACAGACCAACCCTCAGCTCCCAGCATCCTCTCTGCACAGGAGACACAAGCATCAACCTCTAGCCAATGTGCTATAGCAGAAAGAACTGGGTTTGAATTCCAGCTCTACCTCTTACTAGATGTGTGACCCTGAGTGTTAAGGATTCAATTGTGTCCTCCAAAAATATGTGGGTGTAATCCCATTTGATAATAAGGTTTTCTGTGTTATGCTAATGAGGCCTTATCAGTTTCAGGACTGTCTTAAACCTACTCACTTTTAAGATATAAAAAGAGCAGATTAGGCACAGAGAATCAACCAAAAACAAAGAAGATTCATGCCACATGGAAATTGCCAAGGAATATCAAGAAGAACACTAGAGAAGCCGTGACGAGGATTGTCCCCCAGATTGGATAGGGAGAGCCTTCCCCTAGAGCTGGCTCCCTAAATTCGAACTTCTAGCCTCCTAAACCGTGAGAAAATAAATTTCTGTTCCTTAAAGCCACTCGCTTGTGGTATTTCTGTTATAGCAGCACCCCAGGAGACTAACAGAGCCTCTTACTAGATGTGTGACCTTGAATAAGTCACAAAACCTCTCTAACCTCCATTTTCTCAACAGCAAAACTGGGTCGACAATCCCGACCTTGCAAGCCTGCTGTAGGAATGAATGAGGCCCAGGGCTTACGGTGGCCTGGCATACCAAAGGCCTTTTTCCCTCCCTTGCCATCAGGCATCGGTCGGAGCCCAGGCCCCCTCTACAAGCCTGCAGGCTGAAGACTCCTGTAAGGGAAGGCACAGCCTGCACTGGTACCCACCACTTGGTTCGCCCCCAGCTTGAGCCTCAGCCAAGCAGCCAAGAGGGCACCATGGCCCTGGGTGTGCTAGAGGCGAGAACAGAGCTGCTGCCACTGCTGCTGACCCTGCCATGGCCCGGCCGCCACCATCCACCAATTACCAGGCCTGTCTGGCTCCACTCCAGCAGGAGAAATCTCTTGCCAGAGGAAAGGCTGAATCATCCGCTCCCCTCCCCCTGGCTCCTCTTTTCCCTCAAACTATAAAAGAAAAGGAGACCAGAGGTCAGGAGACTCAGCTCCAATGTTTGCCCTGTTATGACTTAGGCCAGACATTGAGCTAATCCTTGACCCACTATGGGCCTCAGTTTGCCCATCTGTTTAAAGGGCAGATGGGACTGGATCAGTGATTCCCAGAAGTTGGAGCCCCCATACTTCTAGTAGAAGCAGAAGAATTTTCGGTGGTACCCTGATTATTTTAAATCTTAATAATTACATATATTTCAAAGGTTTATTAGAGAAGAGGATAATAAACACACTAAACCTGCGATCTCAAATATATTACTTCTTAGGGAGAGGCTAAAGTAGATGTTTCAGTAACAAAAGTTAGACAAGTTAAAGGAAAGAATTAAATAAGCATAGCTGGTATGTGGATTTCATAGATATTTATCGCACACCAACAAAGGGCCAGGCACGTTCACAGACATGAACACAAACAGACAAAAATCCCTGCTTGCATTCTAATAGGGGAGCAAGATAATAAATATATGAGTAAATATACAAGTAAGTCAGATAATAAATGCTGTAGAGAAAAATAAAGCAGGTGTGGGCAAGACATAATATGTAGAGATATACGGTAATGTAAATATGATGATCAAAGTGAGCCTCACTGAGAAGGTGACATTTGAGGAAAGAATTGAATAAGGTGATGGACTGAGCCATGTGCATGTCTCGGGGGAAAGAGTGACCAGGTAGAGGGAACCACTAGTGCTAAGGTCCTGAGGCAGGCTCACACCTGGCAGGTGTGAGGATGGTGTGCATACGGGAAGGTGGGACACAAATGAGGAAAGTAGGTTCTCACATGGCCCTTCTACCTCTGCCCTCTGGGATTTCAGGGATCCCACTGCATTTCAACCCTTAGCACGCGCATCCGTGCACACACACATACACACACACCCGCATTCTCAATAACTTCTTAGGGCCCCAGTCAGCAACAGCACATCCACCTCCACACATGCCACACACAGAGGTGCTGCATTGCTTCAAACCTGCACTACACAGCAAAGCGTGGGTAGGCATGCATGCACCCTCAGCGTACAAGAGGATGTAGTGGCACCCATGGAGGGGACAGGACATACACATGAATCTGCACATAATGAGCACCCACAGGTAAGCATAGGGGGCACACGCACACAGGGCACACACGGTACTCATGTGGCCGACTGGCACGGATGTACATGCATCAGGTACACACACACTTTGTGGGCAGGCACGTGTGTCTCCCTCCCACCAGCCTGCCCTGGCTTCATGTAGCCAGGATTGAATTGTGTCCCCCCAAAATATCTGTCAACTGACTAGGTCATGATTCCCAGTATTGTATGATTGATTTCCCTATGTGTTGTAAATCCTATCACTATGATGTAATAAGATGGAGTAGCAGCAGTTATACTGATGAAATCTACAAGATTAGGTAGTGTCTTAAGCCAATCTCTTTTGAAATACAAAAGACAGAAGCAAGCAAAGAGACATGGGAACCTCATACCACCAAGAAAGCAATGCCAGGAGCAGAGTGCGTCCTTTGAACCTGAGGTTGCTGTGCGGAGAAGCTCCCAGACCAAGGGAAGACTGATGCATCACAAAGACCTTCCTCCAGAGCCAACCAAGAAAGTCTTCCCCTGGAGCTGACACCCTGAATTTGGACTTGTAGCCTACCAGACTGTGAGAGAATAAATTTCTCTTTGTTACAGCCAGCCACTTGTGGTATTTCTGTGAGAGCAGCACTAGATGGGTAAGATACCAAGTGACCAGACAACCCTGCCTTGAGGGTACGTGCTACTGGAGAATGGGACGTGTACCGATGGTGTGGTTTCAAATTCACTTCTCCAGTATCTGTATTGCACTCCTGGCTTCCCTCTTCCAGGGGTACTTTAAAATTTGCTACCAGATACTCAAATGCTCCAGGGGATCACGTTGCTGTGGGGAATGTCCCCTTTGGTACCCCTACTGCAATTAAACAGGATAGGCCATGTAAAATGCCTAACACAGCACTGTAAATGTTAGCAGCTGCTGTCAACATTATCTCTCATCATCATCATCACCTCCAGTTTCATTCCTTAAGGGTGCTCAGGGGGTGGCTAAAGAGTAGGGGGAAAAGACCCAACTGGGAGTGGGAGGCCTGAGTTTTAGTCTCAACCTGGTCTCCAGCTCACTGGGAGGCCTCAGGCAAGACACTTCCCTTCTCTGGGCCAGATCAGAAACCTGCATGTTCCTCAGAATCCCTCAGGGAGTGTGTTCAAGATGCAGGTTCCTGGGCCCTGCCCCAGACCTTTGGGGCCACAGAAAATACACTTTCTACAGGCTCCTGCGGGGATTCTCATGCACAGCAGGTTTGGGATCCACTGGGCTTTACAGTCCGTGATTTTACAAATGCATTTATAAGTGAGCTACCAACCAGGGAAGTGCCTGGAATGTTGCCTGGCACACAGTAAGACTCCACAATATTAACAAAAAATACCTTTAATAAATATATTTACATACATATAACTTATCACCACGCCTTGAATATGCACAGTGCTTTTTAGTTTTCCTAGCACCTTCACTTCCATTGGATCTTATCAGAGACGGAAGTAGGCAGAGCAGGGATTGTTATATATTTCACAGATGAAAAAACTGAGATAGAGAAAGGCCAAGGGACTTGCCCCGGATCTCACGGCTGGGGAGTGGCAAAGCTGGGAGCAGCGTGCAGGTCTCTGATTCCAGCCAGAGACCTCTGTGCAGCCTCACGAGATGTGCCACCTGGGGCCTTATCACCTGATTCTGTATGATTTTGAATTCCAGCCCACGGAGAACCTGTCTTTCCAATCCAGGTTTATGAAAACTTTGTACACACAACTTCCCCAATAACTTGGAGTTCACTGAGACTGACAACCTCAACCAGTTGATTTCCTTCCAGCCATAAGCCCCTCTCACCAGGCAGTACACGGGTCCCCAAATCCTAATGTTACTTGCTATCACTTGATCTAAAATCATCATTGTGTTCTAGCCAATCCAAGTTCAAATCCCAGCTGAGCTGATCACTAGCTATGGTGACCTTTAGCAAGCCTATATGCTGAGCCTCGGTTTTCTCTCCTGAAAAACCAACCAGTTGCCTTGTGAGTCAACTCTGACTCACGGTAACCCCCCGTGTGTCAGAGCAGAGAACTGTGCTCTATAGGGTTTTCAGTGCGTGATTTTTCGGAAGTAAATTGCCAGGCCTTTCTTTCAAGGCACCTCTGTGTGGACTTAAACTTCCAACCTTTTGGAGCAGCCAAGCGCTTAACCATTTGCACCACCCAGGGGCTCCTCCCCTGAAAAAGGGTCTCCTAATTCCTCCCCTGCAGGGTGATTGGGAGGATTAGCTCTCACATGTGCAAAGCACTTGGCGGCAGGCCTGGTGGTAGTGATTGTGAAAATGGGGAACCAGGCTCAAGGGTGAGCCCCTCGAAGGCAGGACTTCGGTTTTGTTCATCAGTACACACACACCTACTGCATGTAATATGTGCTCAATAAATACACTGAATGACTGAAAAAATGAGATGTTATCATCAAAGCAACTCTCTTCTAGCCTAGCTTTCTGTAGTATTTCATGATGCTTTTCACAGCCTAGGCCTAGAGGCACTGAGCAGGGATGGTCAGAGCCAGAAGGGTGGGCTGTTGTTCCCGGGAAGCTGCCCTCCTGCCCGCATGTAGTGGGCACACCAACCATGGTAGTGACGAAGGCCCTGCCGCGAGGGTCGCATTCCGGGAGCCGTGAATGTAATCTTGTTGACTCAGAGGTATAAATATTGCACTAGGATGTTCTCTCCTCGCCACCCTGTCATGCTAAAAATAGCACCGGCTACTCTTTCAGGGATTCAAAAGAGAAGAGGGCAGGACACCAAGATGTGCACAAGCAGGGAAAGACGTCACCAAGCTGTGGACCGTCAAGCACCCCCCCCCCACACACACCCACCTTCCAAACCCATAAGACAGACGAGCCCAGCACCCTAGAGGTCAGAGCTGAAAGGGCTCTTACAGGCCACCTGGTCAGGAGCTCTCAAAGGTAACGGAGGGGCCTGAGGTAATGGGGTACCAGGAACCCCACCCTCTTCCACCAGAACGGTTTTATCTTTTCCTCTTCCCCTTTGATGCCCATCCTAACCTCTAATCCACTCCTCCACATTCCTGCCCCTTCCTATTATATAACCAAAAACCAAACCCATTGCCGTCAAGTCGATTCCTACTTATAGCGACCCTATAGTGCAGAATAGAACTGCCCCATAGGGTTTCCAAGCAGCGGCTGCCGATCTTTTGGTTAGCAGCCAAGCTATTAACCACTGCGCCACCAGGGCTCCTCCTATTACATACCCAGCCCATTGCCATTGAGTTGATTCTGACTCACAGCAACCCTATTATATATGCCCCTATAAACATAGAGTGGGTGGTTTCTCTCTTATATGTGAAACTTTGCGGATGGAGGAAGATTCTATAGCTTTTAATTATTTTTTTTTTTAAGTTTTAAACTGACTGACTAGAGCAGTGTGTCTCAAACTTTCATGTGTACAGGAATTACTCAGGGATGTTGTTAAAATGCAGATTCTGACTCAGGGCATCTGGGATAGGGCCTGAGATTCTGCATGTCTAACAAGTTTCCGGGTGATGGTCCATGGGCCATACTTTGAGTATAGAAAAATTAGAGTAATAGGGCACTCAAGGTTGAGACGGGACAGTGTTGACATGTCATGGGGTTGTTAACCATTGTCATAAAACAATATGTGTACTAACTGTTTAATGAGAAACTATTGTACTTCATCTAAAGTACAATACAAAAAATGTAAAAAATTAAAAAAACAACTAGAGTATTTCCCTATAATACAGATTGGGAAACTGAGGCTCAGAAAGGATACAGGATGTGCTCAAGAGCATACAGCAGAGCTGGGCTCAAAACCCAGGCTTCCTGACTTCAGACCAGGACTTAGGTCCTGGGAGACTCTGGGATTGGGTGAAGGTGCCTGGAGCAAGCAGGGCAGGGGACAGGCAGCAGTTCAAGTTCAGGGGCCAGGGTTCACTTCAGCCCAAAGCTGAGCCTCCAGGAGTCCACAGCCATAGGCTTCCACGGGGAATAAGAGAGAATATGAATTCACCTGAACAGAAGCACTAAGCTTGAGGGACTGTGCCTGTTGCCCAAGAACATGCCACTCTCTGGCCTGCATCTGGCCGTCATTAAAATGCTAAGAAGACTGAGGAAGAAGAGATATCCCATGCCCTCTGCATTCAGTCATCACATTACTTCACTGGGGGCGTGTGGAGGGGTCCGTTGGTGGTACTATTAGGATAGGCATCCGAGGGAAAGAAGAGAAGAGGCAAGACCAGCCTCCAGGCCAGCACCAGGAACTGTCCCTCCTTTCTAGGATCACTGTCCCACACGTAGCCCCCGCCCCAAGGTGCTTACCATCCCCTTCCCCACCAGCCACAATGGTCCCCCTTCAAGGTGGGCTTCCAGGTAGACTGAGGTGCCAAGCACTATTGCACCTCAGGGCCTTTGCATCTGCTGCCTCTTTTGCCTAGCACCCTTTCATCCCTCATCCCCTCTCCCGCCCTCTTCCCATTCATCTTCCAGGGTCTGCTTACAGGTCTCAGGGAGTCCTTCCTTGCCCTCAGGAGGTCAGGCCGCATTCCCCTGCCACAGCACCCTCCGCCTCTCCTCCAAATTCTTGTCAGATTTGTAATTCCTTCATTACTTGTTTTCACATCAGAGCCCTGCCCAGTGGTAAACAGCCCCCGCAGGGCAGGGACCTTGGCTGTCTGTTGGTTATTTCCCCTGCTCTGTCCCTGCCCCATGCCTGGGCCGTAGCTGGGGCTCAATAAACATTTGTTGACTGAATGAAAGACAAAATGAATACAAACACTGCTCCCATCAGTGTTGCAAGGCCTTCCACCTCCTTGGTTCCACGTGACCTCATTCACCCCTGAGAAGTTGTATAGGACTGGGATTTACACTACCGAGCTTCGGGGCCTTCACCAAGTCACACTACCTCTCCGACCGGGTCACACCTCCTAGCACTGTCTGTGAGGCCTAAATGAGAGAACAAATATGGAAAAGGCTTTGAAAGCTGTAAAGAGCTTCAACTGATAGCACTGCTCTATTTCTGAGGCCCAGAGAGGGAATAGGCTTCATTCAAGGCCACAGAGCCAGAGCGTGATGATGTCAGACACCCCTGGCACCACTTAAAGCCCCAGCTGAGCCACAGGCCCACCTGGGCTCAGTGAGGGCACCATCTGCCTGGAGGCTGAGCAGGGTGGAGGAGGGACAGAAGGTGGCTGGGGAGGATTCAGCCTCAGGCCCAGAGCCAGGGGGGTGGGTGGGGCCCCCAGCAGGAGCCAGGAGTGGGGCTTGGCAGCTGGGCACGGGGGAGTCAACTGGCACAGGCTGGGTGGTGGCATGTTTGTTCCCATGCGCGTGACAGTCTATTTTTTAATTGGCACCCTCCCCTTCCCCCTCCCCCAAATCCATGTGCCCTCCCAAAGGGCCCCATATTAGGAATTGTGTTCTGGCTGGGACAAAGGCCACCTTGAGGATTAGTGGGAAGGTTCCCAATGTCCCATCTCCCCACGGAGCCCACAGGCACCAAGAAGCTCAGAAGGCAGGACAAGAGGCCCAGGAAGGGAGGGGAAATGACCCAGTGGCATGGAAAGAGGCCCCAGCAGAGGAGAACTGAGCCTCCCTTCTGCCTGTGTGTACTTGGCCGGTCCCTGAACTCTCCTGGTCTCAGTTTCCCCCACCTGTACCATGATGGGAGTTCACTACCACCCAGGCACTTAGTGGGGATCCACTCAAGCTCCATGACATTAACGACGCCCACTCATCATTTGATCCTCCTGACCTACTCCGAAACGAAGAGAGGAGGGGAAGAAAAGAGGCCGAGCTGGCTCAAGGGCCAGCCTCAGAGCCCCAGACCCCAGACCCAGTGAGGTTCCTTCTTCCAGGACCTGAGGGACAGGGATGATAAGCATCCAGGAGGAATGCTGTGTGTTTTTGGGCAGATGCCTTGGCCCTTTTGAGCCTCTGGCACCCTATCTAAAGCAGGACAGCCCATCTTGTACAGTAGTGAAGCACACGGGCTTTGGGGCCAGACTACCTGGCTTTGAATCTGGCCACTTATCAACTGTGTAACCTTGGGAAACTCACTTAACTTCTTTATGCCTGTCTCCTCATCTATAAAACATTGCTAATAACAGTACTAACCTTATATAGTTGTTAATATAGAAAGAACTTAGAAGACCCCCGGCACACAGTAAGTAATAATAAACATTAACTATTTTCCAAGGACTTTGGCTTTTATCAATCAAGCATGCTTCTCTTAGTCTCCAAGAGATTTATTCTGCAGGATTAGATGCAAGGGTCTCAGGTTCGTGCCTCCCACTCCCTTGCCCAGGGACCAAAGAGCACATTGGAAATGACTTGTTGAGCTGGACCCACTGCCTCCAAACCCTGTTCAGTCCAGCAAGTGGTCACAGTCTATATCTGATCTGTACCCCTGGGAGGCCCTGACATACAGGGGCAGTCACTGGTAAGAACCAGGTGGGATCAGGTGTGTGGTGCCTTGGGTGCTAAGCATGCTGCCTCCCAGGCAGTCCAGCAGCCTGGTGCCCCACCCCTGGCACCTGCCCCAGGGGCCACCCCCTCCTTCTCAGCCAGGCAGCCCATCCCCAGGGTCAGCCCACTCTCCTGTCTGCGGGGCTCATCCAGCCTGCCTCATCACGGTGACAGCCTCCCCTGTTGGCCTCATGTTTTTGGTGACTACTGAGCCCTTTCACATCTATGATCCTCTCTGATCCTTACTAGCCCATTTCACAGCAGCTCAGAACTGGAGCCGAAGGTCCAGAGGAAGCAAATAATTTGCGCAAAATCGCCAGCAAATTAGCTAAGACTGGGAGTTCAAGCATCCATTTCTACAGCTCAGCCCGGGCCCTTTTCCACCATGCTGTGCCTGTCCTCCCACCACCGAAACCTGTTCCTAGTTAAGTATCAAAAGGTAATTTATACTATGATGAGTCTTGCGCAAGCTCCATCTTCTCAAGGGCTCACCATTTTACAGGGATCAAACACAATATTATTAATAACTATTCACTCAACGGCACCTAACAATAACCACAATTTTTTTTTTAGCATTTATCATCATCTTATTTAGTTTTTTTTATAACAACAGTATAAGATAGGGTCTATTACTGTTTCTGTTTTATAGATGAGGAACAAAGACCCAGAGAGGTTACGTAACATGCTCAAGATTGCACAGCTAGCCAGGATGTGAACCCAGAGGTCCAATAACAGGATCGGTGCATTACCCACTCAGGAAGCAGGTAACGTGGAAGCAGATTTAATTTTGCTCCACCTGCAGCAGCCCTGGGATGCGAGGCATGATGGGATAGGACAGGTCAGCACAGTACTACACCATACTGCCTTATCAAGTGGAAAAGATGAAGCTAGGATGGTGGAATTTCAGACAGCGGCCAGTTGGTAGAGATTTCATTTCAGAGAGAGGGCTTTTATAAGCCTCAGGGCCTGGAGGCTGTCCGCATGTTGACTCCTCCTCTGGCCACAATGGTAGCCACTGAGGCCCAATGTCCAAGGACAGTTCACAAAAGGATTCTGAGCTCACACGCACACTGATCTAACTCAGTGCAGCCTGCTGGTGGGCAGGCCCAGCCATCTCTCCGCCAAAATCACAGGCCCTGGGCTCCCCTGGAGCTGCAGCTTGAAATCCTCAGGGGATGAAGGTATTTCACAGTCTACAGCCAATCACCTCCCCCACCCAGTTGAGACCATTTATCATCTTCTGAAAGTCCCAGGTTGGCACAAACGGTTTGCGCCTGACTACTAAATGTTGGTGGCTCGAACTCACCCAGCGGCACTGTGAAAGAAAGTCCTGGCGATCTGCTTCTGTAAAGGTTACGGCCCAAAAAACCCCATGGAGCAGTTCTACTCTGTAACACAGGGTTGCTGTGAACACCCTTCCTCCCAACCAAATCCCTCCCATTCTTCTAGGCCCCAGTTCCAGTCATGCCTCCTCCAGGAAGCCAGCCGTGACCACGCCTTCAAATAACGTTCAGGTCTCTGCTCCAATGTCACCTCTTGAGAGAGGCCTTCCCTGACCACCAACCCAAAGTAGTCCCTCTAGTTGCTCTCCATCTCAGCTGCATTTCTTTTTACCCCCAATCATTTTTCTCTCTCTAAAATTATCTTGCTCATTTATTTGCTTCTGTCTTGTCTAGCTCCCCAATTAAAATGCAAGCTTCTTGAGGACAGGGACCTGTCTGTCTGGTTCACCACTGGAACTCCAGTGCCTAAGAACTACCCCACCTCCATCCCCCGTTCAGCCAGGGACACTGAGATCCATAAAGGGTAAGGGATTCACTCCATGTCACACAGCAAGTGAATGGCAGAGGTGGGCCTAGGGCCCAGTCCCTGCTCTGCAGCCCAGGGCCTTGGCCTGCCTCCTGCCCTGGTTAACCTTCTTCTGGCCTATCTTGCCCCCACTCCTTACTATGATGTGCCCAGAACGTGCAGGTCCTCTCCAGCAGTGCCTCCTCCACTTCCCCAGGGGTGTGGTACCCTAATCTGGTCAGCCCTGCCTGCTTCTCCCTCAGTCCCTCCCTTCCTGGCATCAGTGACTCCGATGAGCTCATGTCTGGAAGCCTGGGAGCTACCCTGAAGGAAAAGGTGCCTCCCAGGCCAGGTCCCAAGGCCAGAGGTGTGCCCAGCCTTGTGGGAGGGCAGCACTGGCAGGCGGAGGGAACGAGGGAGGGAGGATGCTGACCCCTGCCCAGCCCCACCTCTCAGAGCTTCGAAGTGGGCTCAGGGAGACTGACGCCAACCACAGAGATGGGGCAGGACAACGAGTGGAGAGGGAATGGAGAGAAGGCTTCTCCATCTCTCCAGATGCTCCATTGCCACCTTTGCTCTCACCCCTTGTCAAGGGGCTGCTTTTCTCCAGGGAAAGGGGGCTCTGCAGCCTACTACACACAGAACCACCCTGGACAATCTCTTCCCCTCCCCGGCCTCAGTCTCCCATACTCTAAAATGGGGGCATTGGATAAAATGCTGGCTGAAGAGCCTAGGGATCAGCCAGGAACCAGGCACCTGAACACCAAACATTTTTTTGGTTTATTTGTTTTTACACCTTAGGGAAGGAAAGTGGAGAAGGGCAAGGCAGACAGGGGAAGGAAGGAGTTAAAGGCCTTGTTTTAACCGTGTAAGTGCTGATTCCAACTGCAACTTGACACAGGGAATAGTGGCATAGGGGTGGGGAGCTGGCCCACAGCCAGACAAGTGGGAGTCGGGAGCAAGCGTGGCACAGCAGCCAACAATCACCTGGGGGAGGTTCTGTGAATGTCCCACTACAGTGACTCTAGTCCACTCCCCTCGTTGTACAGATGGAGGACCAGAGAGAGGGAGGGACTAATCCAAGATCTCATAAGGAGACAGAGGCAGGGGACACCCCTCCAAACAAACAAGGTATCTTCAACTCTCTTGTGAGGTAATGTGATAAGTAGTAGAGGGAGGAGAACATCAGTTGCCATTTGTGGCTCTGCCCCTCAACACAGGATAGGAGCCAGGGTTGGCGACAGGGCAGGCTGACACCAGCAAGGCTTCCAGTCCCTGGCCCCAGTGCACCCTGGTGTCCAAGATCAGAATCCTACCTTACCCTCTGTCTTCCAAAGGGATGGGGGCTGAGGCACCCTCTTACTGCACCTACAGCCACCACCAGAGCTGCCTTCCCTAATGCAGTTGCCCCCACAGAAGCCCCCCTGCCAACACTCTTACTGGGACCCAGCGAGGGCAAGGGGCTTGCCCAAGGTCACACAGCAAGTTAGTTTAGTCTAGTAACACCGCCACTCAGGATAGGATGGGGGTGGGGAATGGGGGGCTTGCTATTTCCCCCTCAGCTCCTGTCCCCTTCTAGACAACACAAAGGGTCCCTGACCCCATCAAGAATAAACCTATAAGTTGGGGTGAGAATAGGGGGAAGCAAAGGAGATGTTTTTTCGTAGACTCCTCACAAAAGTCATGCCAGGGCCCAGGATGGAACCCCTGATTCCACAGTGCACCGGTTAGGAAGGAGCCACGCCCATCACTGGCTACCTGGGCTGCTAACTTCACCCCTAGGGCCTCAGTTCCTTCCTTGGCAAATGGTGTAATAAGTAGGGGTGTTGTGAGAAACCGATGTGGAGCGCTAAGAACAGTGGCCCTCTTCTCCCTGCAGGTGTTCAGGAGGGGCCTCAGTTTCCCCAGGTGGGGCTCGGGCCAGGTAGTCCCCGCGCCGTGACCGTTTGGCCGTCCTGCGTGCCCCGCCTGCATAGCCAGACCGAGGCGCCCTGTCGCCCCGCCCGCGGGGAAGGGGGACTCGGGCCCAGCATACGCCGTTCCTGCTGCCCCACAGGCGCCCATGTTGGTCAACCCCGGGAGAGCCCAACTCGCTGTGTTTCTGGGTCCAGCCCATGAGACCGTTCCCAGAGCTGGCTGGGGGGTGCAGAGTGCGGGCTAGTACCCACCCATGAGCCCGGGGCTGCCCCGAGCTCCCAACTCGCTGGCGGGAAGGGGCGCGAGGGCTGGAACCTTCACGCTGCCCCTGGGTGCTGCTTCCAGGAGTAGGGTAGTCCTCCGACTCCTGAGCTGGGGGAGAGCTTCAAGATGCCTCCAGTCCCCCCTCCCCACTGTACAGATGGGGAAACTAAGACCCAAAGTGTAGAAGCGACTTGGCCAAGGTCACCCCGCGTGCGGGGGCCGGAGCCCAGATGCGCCACTTCTCCTGGGCGGCACCGGGGCCAGCGCAGGTGGGAAGGGGTGAGGCTCGCTAGGCGCCGGGACCCTAGCCAGCTCGCGCCCCTCACTCACCTCCAGCCGCCGCGCGCGGTCCTTGCACTCCTCGTCGCCACCGCCTCCGCGTACCTGGCCGCGTCGGTCAGTGAGCCCCGCCCTGCGAGCCCCGCGACCCCCACCCGCCTTCCGGCGCCCCCTCCCCGCTGGAGCCCCCTCCTCGCCACCGCCGCC
>NW_004444066.1:485948-544427 GCF_000243295.1 Trichechus manatus latirostris
CGCCCCGCCCGCCCCGCCCAGCCCTGGGGTGTGACTCCCACCCAACGGGCTCGGCCTCCTTCTCAAGGCCTGTCCCCCCTCTCCCTCTTTCCTGTCGCTGTGCCTCAGTCTCTGCTGCCTGGATGTCTGTCTCTCCGTTTCTTCATCTCTCTGTCCATCTGTCTGTCCTCAATCTTTTCTTTTTTCCTAGCCCACGTCTCCCCTTCGTTTCTCTATCAATCCCATTAACCCCTTTTAGATCTGTCTTTGTGATTTTGACCCCATAACTGACACTTCCTCTCCCGTTTTCTGTCAGATCCAGATGCAGGTCACTGACTGTCCGCGAACCTCCTCAGGCCAATCTCCCCCTTCTCACCCCAGTAATTAGAGTAACTCTGTTTCCATTGGTAGGACTTAGCAAAGTCTCCCTAGCCTGCCGCCATCCCCTGACTTAACTAGTGGGCCAGCAACAAGGGCAGGGATGTCTGTGGCCTCTTTTGGGCTTCAGTTCCCCAACTGTACATTGAACCAAATGAAATTCCGACTGGGCTCAGGGGAACCTTATGGCAGGGGTCAGTGTGCATCGAATCACCGGGGATGCTGTTGAAAGTCCAGATTCCCAGATTCCAGCCCCCCTCTCAGTCCGGGGAGGAGGAACTTGGAAATAGGAGTGATAGCTAGCACCCTCCACATCCTCAGTGATTTTCAAGCAGAACCACATTTGGAAAAATGCTGGCCCTGGTTTTCACCTAAGTTTCCCTTTGTTCCAAGTACCCCACCCCTTCAACCAGCGCAGTTCCACTTTCATCGGTCTTATGTATCAAGGTTCTGTGTTTAGATTTCTACTAAAGGAAGCAAAAAACACACTGATATAAGCCCACCCCACCCAAGGTTCTATGAAATGCAGAGCTGCAGGTGGCTGGGGTTTAGGACATCGCCTGCTAGCTCCGAGTGTGGGAGGTCAGGTGACAGAGGGAACAAGCCCTCCCAGAATATACACACCAGAATGCCTGACCTCATGGGCTGCAGACTGTTCTTCCAACCTTGCGGCTGCTTTTGTCCTGGGGCAGCCATAGGGTGGGACTGGGGGTCGCGAGGGGGGACTGGGTACTGGCATCAGGCAGGGTGCCAACTACCCTGTGAGTTCGTGTGCTGGGAAAGTGGCTGCAGCTGGCTGGCCTGTGGGAAACCAGGAAACAAACTGTGGGTGAGATGGAGAGAGAGGCTGGGATTACTGTGTGGGTGGATATGAAAGAGAAAGAGATAGGGAAAAGGAAAAAGGAGAGAAAGTGGTTCAATCTGTACGTAGGTGTGTGACAGTGGATGTGCAAGAGTGGATATGCCTGTAGGAGAGAATGTGTGCATGCAAGAGAGGTTTCAAACGGAGGTGCGTGAGCAAACGAAAATGGAAACAAGAACATGCTTTTGGAAACAAGAACATGCTTTTAACCTGTTTATCTGTGGGAGGAGATGTGTTTCCATGAAAGTGTGCACGTCCACTTGTATGTTTTCAGGTGAGAGGGTAGCTATGTATCCAAGTGTGAGGCATGTGTCCACATGTGAAAGGTAGATGTGCATGGGTGAAAAAGGGCCTGGGGGAGGACGGGGGGTTGTGCTATTGTATTCCCCATGCATGGATATGTGAGTGTACATGTGTACACATGTGAGTGTTTGCATAAGAACATGGCATGTATATACCATGTGTGTACACATGAGTGTTTATGTGTATGTGAAAGTGTGTATATTCATCAGTGTACATGTGAGGCCTATGTGAACCTGTGAGCAATGCTCCTACACCATCACCCTCCTATTAAGATCAGTGTGGTGTGGGGGAGCAGGAGGTGGATTGGGCAGCTTCCTGCCCAGCCTCCTGCTCTGTCACCCTCACCCCACAGGCCTGAGGAGCAGGGATTTGTCCTTGACCCAATGACCACAGTCAACTCTCATGGGCACGTGTTCCACTGCCTCAACAAGATAGACATGGCCAGGGGTAGGCTCATCTGGCAACCCAGATCCATGCTCCATCCCCAGCCCAGAGGCTTGAAACAGAGTCTACTAGAGTTGGAAAGGCCTCCAGATCCTCCCACCCCCAATAACAAATGGCCTGGAGAGGAGGAAAAGTAGCTCCCCCAAAGCCACTCAGTGGAGGAGAGACTGGGTCAGCAGTGGGTCCCAGGTATCCTCAAGTGCATTTTAGGGGCAAGGAATGAGGCTGGCAGAATCCTGCACCATCCCACAGAGTCTGAACAACCTTTTTCCAGCCCCAGGTGGGTGGAAGAACACAGCCTGCTGCCTTGTCTCCATGGAAACAAGGCAGCACAGAGGGTGGTTAAGAGCATGGGCTCAGACGGCCCAGGGATCAAATCCCCACTCTCCACCTACAAGCCAGAACACTCTGACAAGTCACGTAAACTCCATATGCCTTAGTTTCCTCATCTGTAAAGCAGAGGTAAGGAAAGCATGAACTTCACGGTTCATATGATCCTTCATAGGTTCATAGAGGATGAAACGAAGTAATCCATACAAAACATTTAGCACAGTGCCTGGCAGCTGAACAGTGAGGTAGAAAAACTTGCTGTCTCTGGGCTTCAGCGTGTCAATCTGCACAATAATCTCAAGGAGCGCTACCAGTTATGGCCAGCTGAGACTTTGTGGAAAGAGGATGGTTGTAGCATGGGGTTGTCTTTGTGAGCTGCAGGCCGGCTAGGACTGGCTGAGGCCTGATCATGAGCCCTATGTTACACTGGCCTTCCCACATGCATGCTCCCAGTGGGCTGAAGCTGATGGTAGGAAACTTGACTTGCAGGCTGCTCCTCACTTCACCTCTCCACAACCTTACCCCTCCAGCCTGCCAAGGACCCCCTTCTGCCCTGGTCAGCTGGTACTCAGGCCTTAGAGAAAAATGCCCATGACCTCCCCTGCCAGAATGAAGGCCTCTACAGTGACCGAAGCAGAAGATGTTGTGGCTCATCTTTAAAACTGCCAGGGAGCACTCTGGAGATGCAGGTATAATTGCGGAAGGACGAGTGTAATTGTCTGAAGATGCTTATAATCCTCTCGCGGTAATGGGGGAAGCTTTGAAAGGAAGCTCTAATCCACTAATAACCTGGCAGCTCGACAGGCCTCTTCCCTCTGGATCTCTGCACAAAGAGAAGGGACTTTGGCCACTCCCTTTCCCGAGGAGCAGAAAGGCTGTGTGGGCTCTGACCCAAGACCACCCCGATTTCTACTCTCCGGCAAGATCCAGCTTCCTGCCTGTCTCCACCTCTGAGAAGCCTTCCCTGCCCCTTCTAGCCTCCTGACATCACTCCTCCCTTCTCTCTCTCAAGAAATGTTCAGGCCAGAACTGGGTGACTATCTGGCTGGACATTAAAAATAGGAATGAACCAGGCTGTGAGGCCAGCAGAACACAATCATAATTGCAGCTCCAACACTGGCTGTGTGACCTTAGGCAAAGCGACTTAAGTCTCTAAGCCTCAACTGCCTCATCTGTAAAATGGGAAGAATAATGCCTGCCTTGAAAGACTATAGTAAGATAGTGAGAATGCAATACCAACTAAATGACCCAGCACAGTGTGTGATGCCAACAGGGACCAATAAAGGTAGCCTCTTCTCTCCCTCCATTCATGGCCTCTTCCACTCCCAAGTATCCACAAACAACACTTTCCCCTTACAATTCCAGAACAGAGCGGTGACTATGAGTGAAAGCCCCATTTGCAGAAAACTGTGGTTGAATCATGACTTAGCAGCCTACTAGTCAAGAGTCTTGGACAAGTCATTTATATTCTTGGAGCCTCAGTCTTTTCATCTGTATAATGGAGATAATAACAGTATTCCCCTCAGGGGACTGTGATGAGATTAAATGAAACAATACATGCAAAGCACGGTAGGCTCAGCACATAAGGGCTTAACAAATAGTAGCTGTTGTACGGTTCAGCTGATGATAATTTTACTTAGTGTCAACATCCCTCA
The DNA here is from genome assembly GCF_000243295.1 of Trichechus manatus latirostris. NCBI lineage: Eukaryota > Metazoa > Chordata > Mammalia > Sirenia > Trichechidae > Trichechus > Trichechus manatus. The sequence goes on from NW_004444066.1 coordinate 489,900, forward strand.
CGAACCGATTTAGATTCTAAAATTTCCAAAACACTGCCACGCGCAAGATTGCTTCAATCTCACTACAGCTGTATGAGGTAGGTAGGGCTCATGTTTTTGCTTTCACAGATAAAGAAACGGAAGCTCACCAAGAGGAAGGGCCTTGCCCAGAATTTGGCTAGCAGGCAATCAGAGCCAGAATCTGCACTTAGGTGTTCTGACCTCCAGCCATGGTCCATGAGAAGGCAGGGAGCAAGTCCTGGAGACTTCCTGCTCTAGGAGATCTAGATTTTAGCTGACTCTCATGTGAGGTCCCACCTCCAAGCTCAAGGCTACTGGGCCCTCCCTGTGACCCCGCAAGCCTCCATCTACCTGTCCCAGATGAATTGAAGGCCCTCCCCTTGCTTCTGCCCAGCTCCCTGTGTGACCCAGGCCCCAAGGGTGACTTGGTGGCCAGAGGGGTGGTGCTGATGGTGGTGGTCAGAACCTGGAGAGAATTATTTCAGACAGAAGAGTGGGCAGGACGGGTGGTACCATGGCAGCCAGGGCGTCAGCAACGCCTGCAGAGAAATGGAGTGTTCCTATAGTTTCCTGACGCACGAGCCCTCCCAGGCCTGTGTTCCCTCCACACGCTGTGCCCCCCAGGAATCTGCTGGCAGTGGCTCCTGCCTAAGCTGAGCATGGCTGGGCTCACGTCCTCTCCATCTGGACCCACTTCAGTGTTTCCATGGGCCTGGCCCCTGGAGGTGATTCAGTGTGGGTTTCCCTGGCCCTGCCCTGCTCCGAGGACTCCAGACGCCTGCGGGAGGGCGATCATCATTCCTTCCTTCCATGCAGAGCGCACCAAGCTTTCCTGAGCTTTCCTGATGTGCTGTCCTTGGAGCCTCACTGTAGCCCAGGTGGCCCTACCTCTGTCACCTCTGGGTCACGTCGAGTCAATTCCGACTCATAGCAATACCATGTGACAGAGCAGAACTGTCCCATAGGATTTCCTAGGCTGTGATCTTTATAGGGAGACCTGGTGGCTCCATGGTTAAGAGCTTGGCTGCCAACCAAAAGACTGACAGTTCGAATCCACCAGCCATTCCTTGGAAACCTTACGGGGCAGTTCTACCCTGTCCTATAGGGTCACTATGAGTCAGAATTGATTCAATGGCAACAGGTTTGTTTTATTTTTTTATTTAATCTTTATGGGAGCAGATCGCCAGATCTTTCTCCCATGGAGCAGTTGGGTGGGTTCGAAACACCAACCTTTCAGTTAGCAGCCGAGTGCTTAACTGGTGCATCACCAGTGCTTCTTTTCATCACTTCTAACAGAAGGGAAAATGAAGCCCAGGTGAGGAATGTGGGCCCACCTCGGCCACTGACACCCCCAGTGACCTAAAGCAGTCTCTCCCTCACTCTGGGCCTATTTCTCCACCTGTGAAGTTAGGAGGTTGGATTAGAGGCTTCAGTCTCTCCCTCAGCAGCTCCAGGGGGGCAGTGAATACCTCTGTTTTGTTCAGGGCTGCCTCCCCAGCATCCAGCACATAGCTGGCGCTCAGTACGTCCACGAAGGAGTTCTGCCTCATCACTCCACAGTCACTTGTTAACACTGTGATTAATGGGCGGACGAGAGCAAGAGATGTACTTTTTTTGAACCAAGCCTGATAACGCGGCTTTCTCTCACTGCCTTCTCACATGTCTTCTTTAGCAGAGAAAAGAGTGGGGTTAGATGTGGCACAGCCGGACTGCACGTAACTCACAGCTTCCCCTCTCTCTCCACAGCTGTTAATCTGGGCAGTCCGTGGGGCAGTGTGTGGGATTGTTCTGTATCATGAGAAAATATGGTTAGGAGTCCCTGCATGAAGGACCAGAAGGGAAGCAAAGCAAGCTTACCTGGTTTCTGGGCCACCCTGGGGCCAGGGCTGGGGCTGGGGCTGGGGCTGGGGCTGGCTGCCATCATCTGCCGGGCCTTTGCTGCATCCCAGTCCTGGCTGACTCTGTCATCATGCTGGGACCCCCCTCGTGCCTCCCTGGAGCAGCTGGGTGGCTGGGTGCCCAGGGTTTTGGGCAGCTGCAGTGCCCCTTGCGTGGTTCTGCAGGCTGACTTGTCCCCACTCCTGCTGGCCACCCCATTCTCCTCCAGGTCCATGAGCCCCGCCTCTCCTTGAAGGCCCTCTTCACCACCACTCTCCTCAGTCTCCAGGGCCAGACATCTGTAGCTCCCATCCGGGATCCCAAAGGCACAGGAAGTGGGACCCCCTTCACTGAGCCCAACAGGTGGTGGTGGGAGGTGGTGGCCCAGCATGGTGCTGCCTGATCTCAGCAGTGCAGAGAAGCTGGCTGCTGGGCCTGCGCTAGGGCCACCTGTGTGACCACTGGTCTCCACTCCTTGGGGGCCTTCTTGGCTCGCCACAGCTTCACCTTCTTTGGCCAACACAGAGCCGGGATGAGCTCAGGCTGACAGGGAAGAAAAGTCCTTCCAGGGCTGGTGGGGTGGTAGAGCCCCAAGCCCTCCTTCTTAACCCGTCTCTGGTCTGTGAGGCCCCCTTCAAGATGATCTGTCTGCACGGGGAGGAAAGAAACAGCAGGTGAGACAGCTTGCTGGGTATTCCCAGCTGACTTTCTAAGAACTGTTCATCCTGGGGAGTTCCTGGGTGGTACGAACAGTTAACACACTTGGCTGCTAACCAAAAGCTTGGGGATTCGAGTCTACACAGAGAAGCCTCAGAAGAAAGGCCTGGCAATCTACTTCTGAAAAGTCAGCCATTGAAAATTCTGTGGAGCACAGTTCTACTCTGACACACATGGGGGTCACCATGAGTCGGAGTCAACTTGATGGCAACTGGTTTTTGTTTCATCTTGGGGTGGCCCTGAGAACTTGGGGTGCAGGTCTCACACATCCACAGCAAAGTGTTTACCAAGCTTCAGTCATTAGCCATCCCAGATTTTCGCCATATCCTTATGCCACCTGAGGCTTTATTTATTTAATACTTTTCCTCAAACTAACTTTAAATAACTAGCTTTTGTTACTTGAGACTTATCTTAAGCAATAATTGTAGGAAAACCACAAGTATGTTGTGCTAAGTCATTTTTTCCCCATACACATTAAATAAATAGCTAATTATTTAAAAATTCTTAACTGGGCAGCACCTAGAGTGAATTCTTTCATGTGCCACCAAAGGCACATACTCCACGTTGGGGAACACAGGGACAGTGGGGCAGAGGACACAAGACTGGTGGCTGGGCCCCCGGAGGAGGCTAAAGTAGCAAAAGGAGACTGTGCAGTGATGTGCTTCTGTGCCCAGGATTTGTGTTATAATCCCAGCTCTGCCACCAGTGTGGTGGTTAGCAAGTCATGTGACCTCTCTGAACCTCAGCTTCCTCCTCTGTAAAATGTGGATTATAATATCTCTGACTCTACCACCTGTCTGTCAGTTTCTCGTACTGTGGTGGTTCGCATGTTGCTATGATACCTGGAAGCTATGCCACCGGTATTTCAAATACCAGCAGAGTCACCCATTGTAGACGGGTTTCAGTAGGGCTTCCAGACTAGGAAGAAAAGCCTGGTGATCTACTCTTGAAAATCAGCCGATGAAAACACTATGGATCACAATAGAATATTGTCCGGTATAGTGCTGGAAGATGAGCTCCCTAGGTTGGAAGGCACTCAGAATACACAGTGGCCATAACAATGGACTTGAGCAGACCAATGATCATGAGGCTGGTGTAGGACCAGGCAACCTTTTGTTCTATTGTACATGGGGTCTCCATGAGGCAGAGCTGACTCAACAGCAACTAACAACTGACTTAGTGATGCACTGAGAATTAAGTGAGAAAATGCATGCAGAAGACTTAAGCATAGTTTCTGAGACATAACTCAATACATGTTGGCTATTTATTCAGCTTACAAAAATATCTTGAGCTCATATTATATTTCAAACACCATCAAAGATCCTGGGCAGACAGTAGGGGATAAAGAAGACATGGCACCCTGGCTCATGAAGCCTTAAAATCTGGTGGGGGGTGGAGGGAGCTGTGAATGATAACAACACCAACAATAATAGTATGATTGCTTATGAATGCTAACAGGGATGATCATTCAGAAGAGGTGATGGAGGTCTCCTATAAGGGGTGGCAAGAAGGGGCTGGATGAGAGAGATACAGCGCGGTAGAGTTGGCAGGGCTCGGAGGCAGATGGAGAGTGGGTGTGGAGGAAGAGGGAGGAGTCTAGGATGCGGTCCAGATTCCTAGCTCTGGTGACAGTGATTTCGTTAATAGAGATCAGGAATAAATGGGAAAAAGCAGGTGTTCAGGGGAGCAGAGAGATGAGTTAGATTTTGGATTTCTGGGGGAGATGGGCAGTGGGCAGTTTCACATGGGGGCCTGGAGAATAGGGAGAGTTCCAGGCTGGGGACAAAGGTTTGGAAATTACTTGTGGAGGCATAGGGTGGAGGTGGGTCAGATGTCCCAGGATGGGCAGAGAGAGTCTAAGACAGGGCCGATGGCCAATTACGTTTGAGAGAAAACCTTGCAATTAACAGATCTTGGTTAAAGACTCAATTCTGCCACTACTTAGTTCTGTGAACTGAGGCAAGTCACTCTGTTTCTCTGAATCTCATCTATCCTATTGCAAAATGGGGAGAGAGATTCTCGTCTCTCCCCTATGCTGGCTGCCCAGGGGCAGTGAGAATCCAGTGAATTGTGAAAGGCTGTGGACACTGGTGACCTCAGGGCCTGGGCTGACCTCAGCTGCTGCAGCACTCGGCCTGGAGGCCACACTCTGCTTCCAGGCAGGGGTCAGGCACCCCAGCCCCCAGCAGGCTGGGGCCTTGGCTCTGGTCTGAGCTGTGCCAAGAGACTCTGGTAGGAAGACAGCAGAGATAAATGCACTGTCAGGCCCCAAGGCAAACCTGAGCCAGCCAGGAGGAAGGCAAACACACATCAGGATCCGAAAGATAACTGGGCATCTGTTAGAACAGCCTCAGCAGCAGGGAAATCAGGAAAAAGAAGCCAACCTTCTGTCAGGAGGAAGAACAGGAGCTCACGATATTGAACATATATTAAACCCATTGCCATTGAGTTGACTCTGACTCACGGTGACCCCATGGGTGTCAGAGTAGAACTGAACTCCATAGGGTTTTCAATGGTTAAAATTGACTCAATGGCAACTGTTTTTTTTTCCCCCCTTGGTTTCATCTTTTGGAAGTAGATTACCGGGCCTTTCTTTTGTGAGTGGATCCAAATTGCCAACCTTTTGGTTAGTAGCTGAGAAACAGTTTGTGCCCCCTGGGGAATCTAAACAAGTTGCTGTTGAGTGGATTCTGACTCATGGTGACCCCACGTGTGTCAGAGTAGAACTGTGCTCCATAGGGTTTTCGATGGCTGATTTTTTGGAAGTAGATCTCCAGGGCTTTCTTCCAAGATTTCTCTGGGAGAATTTGAACTTCTACCTTTCAGTTAGTAGCTGTCATGGATTGAATTATGTCCCCCCAAAAATGTGTGTATCAATTTGGCTGGGCCATAATTCCCAGTATTGTGTGGTTGTCCTCCATTTTGTGATTGTAATTTTATGTTAAAGAGGATTAGGGTGGGATTGTATAACATCCTTACTAAGGTCACCTCCCTGATCCAATGTAAAGGGAGTTTCCCTAGCGTGTGGCCTGCACCACCTTTTATCTTACAAGAGATAAAAGGAAAGAGAAGCAAGCAGAGAATGCGGGACCTCATAACATCAAGAAAGCAGTGCCAGGAGCAGAGCGCGTCCTTTGGACCCAGGGTTCCTGCACAGAGAAGCTCCTGGTCCAGGGGAAGATTGATGAGAAGGACCTTCCTACAGAGCCAACAGAGAGAAAGCCTTCCCCTGGAGCTGATGCCCTGAATTTGGGCTTCTAGCCTACTAGACCGTGAGAACATAAATTTCTCTTTGTTAAAGCCATCCACTTGTGGTATTTCTGTTATAGCAGCACTAGATGGCGAAGACAGTAGCCAAAAGCTTAATCATTTGCATCACTCAGGGACTCCCGAACACATATTACGAGCTGGATATTATTATTATCCCATTTCAAAGATGAGCAAACTGAGGCTCAGATAGGTGAAGTGACTTCTTGCCTAAGTCACATAGCTAGTAAACAGCAAGGCTGGGGTTTGAACCTAGCTTTAACACTGTGACCCTAATGGTGGACACAGAGGAACAGAGGAGATGGCTCTAGGCCCTCAACCCCCTCCAGGGCCTTCCTCACTCACCAGCTGCTGCCTGACATTCCTACCATTAGAATTTCAAAGAGTCTTAGACTCGAGAAGGGCCTTAGAATTCCGCAGAGAGCTGTCTGGCCCTAACTGGCTGTGTGGCTTTGGGCAGGTGCCTTCTGCCTTCTGGAGTCAGTTTCCCCAAGGACACACTGGGAGGTTGAACCAGATGGTGTGGGAGGGTCCATCCACCTCTGTCATTGCAGACACTAAGCACTTGGAACCACCTCCTACCCTGCACCCCACACCCACTACGGAGCCAGATGGCAGAAGGCAGAAGGAGTGGGCGTGGGGAGGGGGCAGGGCTCCCTCTGACTCCCTGCAGGGGCCTCGTCTCCCTCTATTCCTGCTTCTGTTTTGCTGTATTTGATGGTGGCCACGGTTTCCAGGAAAGAAGAGAGAGGCGGAAAAGTTAACTTTCCGCCACCCACACAAATATTTTTGGCCGGCGTTGTCTTCAGGCTGCCAAGCCAGGAGGGAGGGGTTGGCAGGAGTGCTCCAATTCAAGGATCCCTCCCAAGGAGCCACTGAGTCCCAGCCCAACAAGGGGGCTGGGGCAGACAGTGTGCAAGTTGGCTTCGAACACCCCCATCCAGGAGCCATGGGGATGGGGACCTGTAACAGTAATGGCTGCTGCCAATTGCTAAGCATCTGCTATATGTTGGTCCAAGCCCTTGACTAACTCTTCTGTGAGGTAGGCGTGAGAAAGCAGTTTACAGATGAGAAAACTGAGGCATGGAGAGGGAAAGTACCATGTCCAGAGTGACATGGTGCAGAGCAGAATGCGAGTCAAGGCTGCTGGGGCCTGGGCTCTACCCTGCTCTCAGCTGCCACAGACTCCAACTCCAGGAACCACTGAGGCCCTAAGGTTGCTGCACTCAGACCACAGCGACCTGTCTGTGTGGGCAGATCTCTCTGGCAGCCAGGAGACAGCCTCCTCCAGCCTCAGCAGAAATGGTCTGAGGCCCCTAACGAGCTCTCATTCCATCTCCCGCAAGTCCTTATTCCTTATCTGGCCACAAGGCTCCAGGGCACCCAAATTTCAGCAAGGCAGGGCCAATGGAATCCACCCAATCCGGTGCCCACATCTCAGAGGGAAACTCTGAGCCCAGAGCGGGGAAGGACTCATCCAGGGCTAGACAGAGTCAGAGGTACCCAGGCACCCAGACACTCCACCTCCAGCTCCTCAAATAAGCCCTGTTCCCCCTGAGGGGTCAGCTTCCCCTGTCCCCTCTCCCCTGCCTCCCCGCAGGCCCAGAGGCTAAGCTGAGCCCATCTGCTGGCATCAGATGTTTGCAGTCCCCATCCATGAAGTGCACCTCCTGTTGTGGCCTTCTGAGATGGGTGGGCCGGGAGGAGGTGGCCTTGGGACTTTGAAATCCCTTCTGCTGCTCCCTGTATGGAGGGGAAGGGCACTGGCTTTGGAATAGGATCTTGGCTGGAATTCTGACTCCACCACTCAGTGGCTGCCTGACCCTGGGTAAGTCTCCTTTCTGAGCCTCACTTTCCCTGTCTGCAAAACAGGGGTTAAAACAGTACCTACTTCACAGGGTTGTTGCAGGGATTTGTTGAGAAAATACAGGCTCATTTGTCTTCGGCAGGAAATGAGAGCACTGCTGCGTGTTGGTTTCCGGCTGGGCTCTGGGGATGCTTGGTGAGCCTGGCCCTCAGGCCCTGAGTACCTGGTGCACGGCACAGTCCAGCCTCCCCCAGGCAACCTGAATCCCCATGGACTGGAGTACCCCCGCAGGCCAAAAGAGCCTGGCTTGTGGCCTCTGAGGAAGACAAAGGGAGTGAGCGTCAGGGTTTAAGCAGGTGGACTGCACCAGGTTGAGGCATGGTGTCTTTGTTTTGACTCTCTCACTGACTATAGAGACATGGTGGAGAATCACAGCATGTGATTCTATGGACTGACATACGCTGAGAGAGGAGGCAGCCCTAGAAAGACTAGACCTTCATTCCTCTGAAGGTCCTTCTGCCCCAGAAATCTCCCTACCTGACCTCCCACCTGCAGTGTCTCCCTGTCTCCATCCTATATAGGTTCTGATCCATTCTTTTAAAGGGCAGCTCTGGATGTGTCACTCACCTGCTCAAGAACTCTTCATGGCTCCCCATTGCTCACAGGATAAAGCAAAGTTGTGAACAAAGAGCAATGCAGATTCAAAGGAGGAGCCCATGATTCTTGGCTGAGAAGAGTGAAGGAAGGCTTCCTGGGAGTGATGATGCTTCAGCTGGATTTGCAGGACTTTGCCAGAAAGAGTTTGGGATTCTGATGGACAGCAGGCACTTCAGATCAAGTGAAGGTGAGAAGGCAGGACCATTTGGGGATGAATCTGGGGAACACCACAGGCTTGGAGAAGCTGAGGTCAGGCCATACGTGGAAGGGCAGTGGGAGGTGAGGGTGGGAGAGAAGGTGGCCAGATTGTGACAGGCTTTAATTGCCTAGACTCTCTCCTGCTGACTGAAAAGACAATGGAGGGGGTGTACAGGATTGAGGAGCTGTTGCAAGGCCAGCTATCGGGGGCAGGACTGGAGACAGCAAGGCCAGAGCAGAAGGTGGGAGACTGCTAGAGGGCTGGCCTGCAGGGGTCCCTCTGAGAGGAGCATTTGAGTCCTATGTCCTCAGTACCTGGCACAGTGCCAGGTACGTAATAGCAATAACAATAATAACAGCTAATATTTATGAAGTGCTTGCTATATCAGATGTTATTCCAGACACATGGCATGCATTAACTTATGTTATCCTCATCAAAAATCTTTAAGATAGGTGCCATTATTATCCCCATTTTACAGATAAGGAAACAGCTCACGTGACTTGCCAAGCTCACACACCTAGTAAGTGGTTAAGCCAGGGCTCAAACCCTGATAGTCTAGCTCCAAATATCACTCTTATCCATAAAGCTGTACTCTCTGAATAATGTAAATAATTACTGAATAAATGAAAGGATGAACAAAAGAAAAGAAAGGATGGAAGAAGTGGAGGGAGGTTGAGAGAGGAGATTGTCTCCAAAGCCTGGCACATTGCCTGGCACATAGTAAACACTCAATAAATATTTATCACATGAAATAATGAATGGGTGTGACCTAGGGATTAGCATTACATATAGCCTAGGGACAAAGACAAGATTACCCTGGGGGAAGGGGTAATTCAGAACTGGCCCAGATGGCTCAGGGTACACCTGCTCGTGCCATCCCTGCCTGGCAGCACTGTGGTGACTTGCTGAGGGATGGTGTCCAGAGTGAGTTCTCCCTGCAAGTGGGAAGGGAGTTTCTGTTATCCTCAAGAACCTGTGCTGAGAGTATGTTCCCGCCACGAAGGGGATGGGAGCTCGGATAGCGAGTTCCTTCTCTATGGCTCCAACAGTGGGAATCCCAAGCCTCTCTGACGGTGAGGAGGCCCTGTGTCTGCCATTACCTTACTATGTGTTCTTGGAAGAGTCACTTCCTTCTCCTGGGCCTCGGTTTCCCCAGTGTAAATGGTCTTGGACAGTGCGGTATGTGGGGAGGTAGCAGCCAAGGGTTGAAGCTGCACCTGAATCCTCCCTGTTCTGGTGTTTTCTAGTGGGCGGGGTCAGTCCCAGAGGGATGCACAGTTGTGATGCCATGTTGCCTATACACCTCTCCAGTCCTGCAAGGCAGACTGACCAATCCTGGCCTCCTTCCTTACTGCCTCAGCAGCCTTCAGCCATCGGCCTTCCTGCCTGCCTAGCCTGCTCTGACCTCTCCTCCTGCCTCCCTAATTCCCTCCTCCCCTCCATGCCTGTCCACCTCCAGGGCAGAGGGGCCAGTGTTGGATGGGCATGATACGAAGCTGGGGGAGGAGGGAAAGTTCTGGGAGCATCGGGAAAGCATCCCTTGGCAAGAGGTAGCTTTGAGTGCCTGGGACTCCCCAAGAACTCCCCAAGCTGGGCAAGCCAGGTGGTCTCTGGAGAAATAAGTATCAGCCAGACCTCAGTTCAGCCTGAAGAGAGCCGGGTAACTTTGGACCAGTCTCTTCATCTCACTGAATCTCAGTTGTCTTCTTTGTAAAGTGGAGACTCAGTCATTCATTTATTCATTCATTCAACACATATTCTCTGACTGCCTGCTAAGTGCCATCCGCTATTCTAAGCACTGGTAGCACACAGTGGACAAAAGAAAAAGAAACCCTGCCCACAAGGGGCTCACATGTTAGGTGGGTAAGCAGACAATAAGTAAATACGAATGTCAATGGAAAAATAATAAGCAGGGAAGAGGGCTAGGGAGTGCTATGTATCACTAAGAGAAGATGATGGTAAGGTGGGAGTCCTTGACAGCTGTCATTCTATGTTTTGTGTGGCATCTGTATCTGAAATTCACAATTATGTTAAATTCTCATATGCAATTGTAAAACACATAAAGTCAACATTAAGTGGCAAACTCAAGACCATAAGCTCTACAAGCCCCTAGAAGATATATTTCTTACACTGATACTCTGATTATTCAACTCTTCACCATTTTAGAACCCTCATGTTCCACTGTGAAGATGTCTATCACTTTAGGATTAGTTTTTGCAATCCTCTATATAAAATAGGAGCCCTGGTGGCACAGTGGTTAGGCGCTCAGCTGCTAACCAAAAGGTCAGTGGTTTGAACCCACCAGCCGCTCTGTGGGAGAAAGATGTGGCAGTCTGCTTCCGTTAAAATTGCAGCCGTGGAAACCCTATCGGGCAGTTCTACTCTGTCCTATAGGGTTGCTATGAGTCAGAATCGACTCAACATCAGTGGGTTTTGGTTTGGTATATAAAATATAGGCCCCTGGGTAGTGCAAGCAGTTTGCTCTCAGCTACTACCCGAAAGGTTGGCAGGTCAAATCCACCCAGCGGTGTGGTGAAAGAAAGGCCTGGCAATTTACTTCTGAAAGATTACAGCCAAGAAAACCCTGTGGAGCGTAGTTCTACTCTGAAGCACACGGGGTTGTCATGAGCTGGAATCAATTTGATGGCAATGGGTTTAGTTTTTTGATTTATATAAAATACGATTTCACAATCAGCGTTATTTCTTTGAGAACATCTTTTTCCAAATGCATTAAATTGATAAACTGTCTTCTCAGTGTGAAACACCTGATACACAATGAGTATTGAGGATAATAATAATACTGACATCATATGGTTGTTGCGAGGCCCAGGCTCTGCCACGCTCTCTGTGACCTTGGTCACATCCCTCTGCTCCTGGCCTTCAGTGACCCCCAACTGCACAATTACAGAGCTGGGCTCAGGGTCTCCAAGGGCTCTTTCCTAATTGCCTGTGGAATTCGGGCCCCAGGACACTGGTGGACCCGAGCCAGTTACAAATGGTCTCACCTAATCCAGCCTGCTCCCGAAATCAGCCAAGTCCCCTGCATGTCACATCTATTTCTGCCCTGCTTGGTTTATAAATACATGGCCAGGGAACCAGCTTCAATAGAACTGGAGAAACTGAAGTCATCGTTATAAATACTGGGGTCAGGGTGCAGGGTACAGGCAGGGCCAAGGCCAGACTGGAAAACAACAGCCTGGGGGTCCTGCATCCAGTCCCTGTCTCCTCCTGGACACACAAGAAATCTGAGGTCCAGAGAGGGGAAGGGACTTGCCCAAGACCACACAATCCAGCCGGGTCAGAGCTAGGCTTAGGACACCAGTCTCCTGGCTCCAGTGGAAGCTGGTCTTCACTGCCAACTAGTGCCAACGCTCACAAGTGCCCCATCCCCCTGCCCCAAGGGGTCAAACTGGGCTAGGCCAGTGTCTTAGTTATCTAGTGCTGCTTTAACAGAAATACCACAAGTGGATGGCTTTAACAAAGAGAAATGTATTCTCTCACAGTCTAGGAGGCTAGCAGTCAGAATTCAGGGTGCCAGCTCCAGCAGAAGGCTTTCTCCCTCTGTTGGCTCCGGGAGAAGGTCCTTGTCATCAATCTTCCTCTTGTCTAGGAGACTCTCAGCCCAGGGACCCTAGGTGCAAAGGACACCCTCTGTTTCCAGTGCTTCTTTCTTGGTGGCATGAGGTCCCTCCCCTTTCTGCTTGATTCTCCCTTTTATATCTCAAAAGAGATTGACTCAAGATATAACCTATAGATTGTGTCCTGCCTCATTAACATAACTGTCTCTAATCCTGCCTCATTAAAAGAATAGAGGCTAGGATTTACAACCCATAGGAAAATTACATCAGATCCCATACAATACAGGGAATCATGGTCTAACCAAGTTGACACACATTTTTGGGGGACACAATTCAATCCATAACAATCAGTTTGAACAACAGCATAATATTCTGTATTAAAGCTTACAAAATAGGCTTCTACTGATAGCCTACTGCTTTTTATCTGCTGTTAGAGTTCCCAAAAATTTCATTTGGGGAAGTGTTCTATGACTGAAAATTTAGAAAATTACTAGCTGTATGGACTTCCCACTCACTAGGACCTGTTATCACCATGCGGAGGGGGCCAGTGGTGAGGTGGAGCTGGCCCCTATGACTCAAGAGCTCATTGTGCACATCTCTTTCCAGCTCTGCATTCAGAGACTTCACAGTGGTAGAATTTGAAATCTGCCAAGGTAGGAGTATTTACACCACAGAAATTGGCAGATCTTCCTTTACACATTAGGGCTTTTATTCTCTGGAGAGTCTGTTGTTAACCATTTACCAGCATGCCACTGGTTAAGACCATGGCTAGTAAACCCCCTTCAAAGCCCGTTTCCTGGCTGCTGAACTTGGTCAGTTATTTTACCTCCATGAGCCTCCATTTTCCTACCTGAAAAGTGGGAACCGTAACCACACCTATGTTATATAGTTACTGTGAAGATTAAATGGGCTTCTGTCCCTAAGGGTTTAGCACAGCAGTTCCCAAACTTGTCTACACATTACAATCACTTGAGGATCTTTTAAAAATTCCAAAAACCCAGGTCACAACCCAGACCAATTATAAATCGCTGTCTCTGGGGGTAAGGCCCAGGCATCAGTATGTTTTGAAGCTTCCCAGATGATTCTAGGGTGCAGGCAGGTTTGGAATCTGTAAGTTGCATGTCTCTTTGCAAGCACTGGGTAAACGCCGTCCAGGGACCACAGAGGGTTGAGGGGGGAGTGCAGACCCCTCATCTCTTCTCCATTTTTTTAGTTCATGGGGTTCCATGAGAAAAATTGTGTTTAAAAAGAGTGTTTGGGTTTGTTTGTTTTTTTTAATTTGTTTCTGCTTAAAGGCTAACCTGGCCTAAAGCAGGCAGGAGGTGCTGCTTCAAGGAACCAGGGAAAGAGGTGCGTTTACACTCTCCCTTCCAGATGTGGATGGATGTCCCACACATTCCAGAGCAGATGGGGCTCAGGCTTACAAACCCCAAGGAGGCCTCAATTCATGTGGTACCCAGCTGGCCAGCTGGAGAGACCTCAGCCCTGGCTGCTCCCTCCACTCCTAGAGCTGGCTGGTCTCAACCTACAGGCCAAGGGTTCAGGAAGTTTGGCTCAGCCTGGGAGACATCAGGATGCTGGCTGGGAGGACTCAGATTAAGAATAGAGATGTCAGATGGTCTGAGACTGGAGGAACCCCAGAAATCTGGCCCCCGGACTCTCTGCCAACCCAGAACTAAAACCATTCCCGAGGTCAACTCTTCAGATAAAGATTAGACTGGACTATGGGACATAAAATCGTGAAGAGTGTGCTTCTTACCTCAAGTAGATACGTGAGACTAAATGGGCAGTTCCTGTCCAGAGGTGGAATGAGAAGGCAGAGAGGGTTAGGAGCTGGTTGCATGGACACAGGAAATCCGGGGTGGAAAGGAGGAAGGTGTTGTCACAGTATAGGGAGCGCAATTAGGGTCACATAACAATGTATGTACAAATGTTTGTATGAGAGACTAACTTGAATTGTAAATTTTCACTTAAAGTACAACAAAAAAACAAAAAAAGAGAATAGAGATGTCAGTACACATTTATGTCAAGGGCTTGGGGCCTCAACCCAGCTTTTCCCTGGACCTACATTAACAACAACGATTGATAAAAATAATCTTAATAGTGGTTGATATTTATCAGATTCTTCCTATGTATAGGATATACCACAGTAAGCACTTGAAAAGCAGTATAACATAGAGTTCTGATGTCCAATATGGTAGCCACTAGCCACATGTGCTACTTAGCACTTGAAATGTGGTGAGTTCAAATTGAGATGTGGTGTAAAGAATACACACCAAATTTCAAAAATTTAGTCCCCCAAAAAGAATGTAAAATATCTCATTAATAACTTTTTTACATTTATTACATGTTAAACCAGTTACCATCACGTCGACTCTAACTCATGGTGACCCCATGTGTATCAGAGTAGAACTGTGCTCTATAGGATTTTCAATTGCTGACTTTTCAGAAGTAGACTACTAGGCCATTCTTCCAAGGTGCCTCTGGGTAGACTCCAACTTGCAACCTTTCAGTTAGCAGCCAAGTGTGTTACCTGTTTGTACCACCTAGGGACTCCATTACGTGTTAAAATGGTACTCTCTTGCCTTGGTGGCTCAGTGGTAGAATTCTTGCATTCCACGTGGGAGACCTGAGTTCAGTTCCGGGCCAATATACCTCATGTACAGCTACCACCCATCTGTCACTGGAAGCTTGTGTGTTGCTATGATGCTGAACAGGTTTCAGTGGAGCTTCCAGACTAAAATGGACTAGGAAGAAAGGCCTGGCAATTTACTTCCAAAAACCAGTCAGTGAAAACCCTGTAGATCACAATGGTCCAATCCCCAACCAATCGTGGGGATGAAGCAGGACCAGGCAGTATTTTCTTCCATGAGTTGGAGGTCAACTCAACAGGAGCTAATAACAATGAAAAATAGTATTATTTTGAGTTAAATAATGTATTTTTTAAAATTAATTTCACTTTTTTTTTTTTTTTTTTACTTTTTTAATGTGGCTACTGGAAATTTTTAAATTACATATGTGCTTGCATTGTGTTTCTATGGTTAGGAGGACATGCTCTCTAGTGCCAGACTCCCAGGCTTCAAATTATATCCTGCAACTTATCAGCTGTGAAACCTTGAGTGAGTTACATAACTCTCTGTACCTCAGTTTCCTTGTATGTAAAATAAAGATAATAATAATAATATCTACTTCTCGTGACTGTGGTGTGGATTTAAATGTTCCTGGCACAGAGAAAGCACTCAGTAAGTATCAACTATCATGGGATGATTAGGCACTGGGCTAAGTGATTTCCTTGGATTATCTCATACTTCAATAGGTGCTGAGCTCCCTGTCACTAGAGGGAGTCCGAAAATAGAATGTGGGCATGGGCGGGGGGACACTGGAGTGTTCTTTGAAGATGGCTTCCAGTACTAACACTACGGAATGCTGCTGCCTGCCCCTTGCCTGGCGTTCTACACTAATTCTCCCTTCCTCACCATGCCCTCCTTGTTCTTTCCAAAGTTTAATTCAACCCAACTGAATATTACAAACACCTTTAGGTGCCACTGGGGACCAGTATCATGGCTTCTGCCTTCAAGGAGCTTAGTGTGGGCAGAAGGGCATGAGACCGGGGCTTGCATATTTATAATACAAGGTGGGAGGTGACAAGGGTTGTGAGGAGTTTCTTAACCTCTCTGAGCCTCAATTTTCCCATCCATAAAATGGGGCCAGTGATAGCACAGCCCCTTAGACGTTACTGTGAGAATTAATAAGATGATGTAGCAGAAGCACGTGGGGCTGTCAGGCCCACGGATGGACCCAGGAAGGGCTGGTCATTATTCTAGTTCTGTGAGGGCTGGTGCCACTTCAATTTTGCTCACCATTCATTCATTCAGTGAGTTGTTTTGGGCCACATACTGTGAGCCAGGACAGTTCTGGGAGCTGGGAGTACAGCAGTGAAAAGGCACACTCCTGGACTTGGAAGTGTTGACAGCAACGCAGGGTGGGATGGGGATGAATAAATAAGCCAGGTAATTTCAGAAAATGCAAAGTGCTCTGAAGGGTGACAGGGTGGGAGGAGGCTATCACCTCTTACTCTAGTGTGGTGGTCATTGCATCCCGGGACCTACTGTAATGCCTGGCACCTAGTAGGTGCTCAAGAGGAGCAGTGATGGTTCAGTGGTAGAATTCTTACTGTATATCTGGGAGACCCAGGTTTGGTTCCCAGTCAATGTACTTCATGCATAGCCACCACCCATCTGTCAGTGGAGGCTTGGGTGTTGTTATAATGCTGAACAGGTTTCAGCAAAGCTTCCAGACTAAGATGGACTAGGAAGAAAGGCCTGGCAATTTACTTCTGAAAATCAACCAGTGAAAACCCTATGGATCACAATGGTCCAATCTGCAACCAGTCAGGGCGGATGGCACAGGACTAGCATTGTTTCCTTCCATTGTGCATGGGGTCATCGTGAGTCGCGGGCCGACCCAAACAGCAGCTAACAACAACAACAGCAACTGCAACAGAAGGTTCTCAGTAAATGCATGTTGAACAGATCTCAAATGAGGAACACTAGGAGATGTGGGAAAGATCGGATGGATTCTGCCTGAAAGCTTTCTCTGATTGGGGAAGTCCGACTATGAGTTGACCAATGACCTGAAAGGCTGGGGAGGTAGGATCTCAGAGTTGGAGACCTGGGTTCAAGCTCGAATTATGATCTGCCACATCCTGCAAGCCCACAAAATTCAGGCAAGCCCTTTCTCCTCACTTGCCTTGGTTTGCCTCTCCATAAAGTGAGAAGGTTGGACAGGATGCTCACCAAGGGTTCTCCTACTCTGGTAAGTATGTGGATTTACCATGTCCAAGAAACTGTGCCCTGACCCTGGTGGGCAGCAGGGTCGGTGTGGGGAGTTGAGCCATGCAACATGCAGAGACTGGAGCTGGGGGACATGTCTGATTCTCCCTGGGGGACCCCTCATCTTCAGCACCATCTGTGGGAAGAGCCAGGAGCCAGGAGCTGCTGACTCAGATGTTGGGACTGGAGGGACTAAAGCCTCCATCTGATTCCCAAATCCCCTTGTGTGTGGGGTCCCCAATCTCAGCTCGTTCATCCCCAGTGTCAGGGTCTCACCTCCTCCAGAGGCAGCTCAGTCCATCTTTCGCATGCCCTTTCTATAGAGGTGAACTCTCCCTCCCTGTATCTCTCTGCCCGCTGATCTTAATCTCACTCTCTGAGGATACACAGAATAAGTCTCTTCCTCTTTTCTATTCCTGCCCTCAAGCTAAACTTCACCACTCTCTTCAGCTCTTCCACACAGGAAACACTTTTCAGATCCCTCTCCATCCTGTTTACCTTCCTCTTCCCTCAGGCCAATCTGTCAATTTCTCAGAGGTGAATTGATCACAGCATTCCAGAAAACCCAGACCAGCCCAGAGAACAGCTAGTCCATCACCTCCCTCATTCTGGACACTATACCTTTATTAATGCAACCTAAGATCTGATTAGCTTTTTAAAATTTTCTTTCAACAGCTACATCCCTGCTGGCTTGTATTATGTTTGCGATTCACAAAGACGTCACTGTACAACTGCTACTTTTATGCCACATCCTGTACCTGTGCAGTTGGCATTTGAAGACCAACGGAGGACCTGATAAGTATTTTAGTTTGGCCCCTTGCTGGCAAGAACTCTCAATAAGTGATGGAGCCAGGACTCAAGCCTATCAAAAGAAGAAAATACTCCCCCTTTCCCCCGTCCCACATGGGATGAAATAAAATCATGGAAGAGAAACATGTTTTGTCAACAGTAAACCAAAGCTATCATTAAGGAAGTTCAGGACACACTTGTTGAGGCAGAGGCTGGATGGGTGAACAAGTGTGAGGGTATGAGATATTGGACAGGAAAGTCTGGGGGAGACAATGGTACAGTCTCAGAGTTTGGGGGCAGGTTGGGGAGGAGAAGATGCTGGAAGAGGAGGCAAAAGAGTGCTGAACCTAACTTTGCAGGCCATCAGGTTCTCACTCTCATCTCTGCCAAAAAACTTGGCCCAACATACACTTGACACCGCAGTCCTACTTCTTCTACTCTGTGTGACTATGGGCAGGTCACTTCCCCTCCCTGAGCCTGAGAAAAGGCAAAATCATGTTGCTGTTCACATGCTATGGTGATAGTTGGGGTGAAAATGCTGATCCCGGTGCTGGGCCCAGAGCCAGACCTAATGCCGTCAGAGGCAGTGGGGGGTAGTGGTCAGCCAATGGGTTCTTCGCTCCGGCAGCCTGCTCTGGAGTAGCCACTGAGCACACTGTGTGACCTTGGGCAAGTTACCTAACCTCTCTGAGACTCAGTTTCTCCATCTGCAAAATGGATCTAGGAACACTGCACAGTTTATAGGGTTGTTGTGAGGATTAAACAAATTAATATAAGTAAAGGGCTTAGAACAGAGCCTGGCAGGTGGTAAGTGCTCGATACTTTCTAGATGTTATTATTATTGCAATGAGGGGGTGGGCTAGAGTAAGTTGATGGTGGGGGGTGGGGAGGGCTCTGAGTCTCCTGGCTGTGTGTCGGTGTATGTCTGTATGCATGTTTTGTCTGTCTGTGTGTGTGTATGTCTGTGTGTGTCTGTGTGCCTCTGTGTGTGTGTCTTTGTCTGTGTGTCTATGTGTGTATGTCTGTGCGTGTATGTGTCTACATGTGTCTCTGTGTGTGGGGGTCTTTGTGTAAGTCAGTCTGTGTATTTCTGTGTGTATCTGGTGTGTGTGTCTCTGTGTGTATGTGTGCATGCGTGCACGTGTGGTGGGGGCTGTCTGCAGAGCTGCTGGGAGTGGCCCAGAGGTGGCTCAGCCAGACCAAACAACCCCAGCGAGCTTCAGCTCCAGGCTTTTCTCCTGACTCTGTTTGCTTTCTTCCTCTCCTTTCCGGTTTTGCTTTAACCCATTCCTGCTTCCAGCGGAACCGGAAGGGTGGCGCTGCCTGGGTAGGTACCAGGGACCTCCTAATCCCCTCTCCCCACCTTCTTGGCTCCACCCTGCTGGTCCCTGCGTCCTTGCCACATTCCCCTCTTTGAACCCCAGTTTCTCCAGTTTCCTTGTTTCTCTGAAGGTCCTTCGGGAACAAAACCACCCTCACTACTCCTGCTGTGGACAATAATGAAGAACACCGCTAAAGACCACCCACTAGCACACGGGCAACTTGAGGCACAGCAGTCCTCCAGGAGGGGTTCTGTGAGTGGCTGTGGGTAAGATTGGAACCGAACCATTGGGGGAGAACCCCTCCTGGAAAACCCCATGCCTCTGGCTACCTGGCCTTACTACCTACAAAGGCTGTAGCTGTAGCCCTTTCTGGAGAGCAGAGAAGCTATTTGAGGGGAGCTACTTGAAGGACAAAGGCCCAGGGCCAGACCTCAGGCCACTGGGTTCCCACTCAGCTACAACAGTGTTTACTAAACACTTACTATGTGCCAGGAACTTTAGGTTGGCTCATTTAATCCACAGCAGCTTTATGAGGTAGGTGCTATCATTATTCCCATTTTACAGATGAAGAAACTGAGGCCCACCAGAGGGGTTAATTAACCCACTTGAAGTTACACAGTCAGTGGGGGCAGGGCCAGGATTGAAACCCAGGCCTGGGAGACTTGGTGCTCTTCCATCACCCGGTGTCTCTGTTCTCCCTTGTGTAAGATGGCAGTGACACCCCTCCTGAAGTCAGCAGAGGGTTATTGACAGGACCAATACCTTTGCGCTACTATTTATCAAGTGCCAGACGCAGCATGTGCCAGGACTTTTGTACCATTTTCCCACGACTCTTGGTGACAACCGATTTTGCAGATCAGGAAAGCAGGGCTGAGGGAGACACAGTGACCCGGCAAGGCCCCACAGCTGCAGCAGGAGCAGAGCACAGGTTCACCTGACTTCTGTTCTCCTTTTTCTCTTTTCCTAACCCAACAGCAAACTTCGGCTTTCCTTTGCCCAAAGTTAGTATTATCACCATAGACGCTGGTGTGCCTATAGATAAACTGCTCTGCCGCCATGTTCACACTCTGACACTAGCAAACCTGGGAAAGTGAAATCTCAGGAAGTGGAGTGTCCAGGGCATCCTTGTCAGTGGGTAAGAAAAACTTAACAAGAATTCTCCACCTCCATCTGAACCCATTGCTTAGCCCACCAAGGGATGACATATGGTTATGCAGACAGTTTCATTTTCTAAATGAGATTATTTCTTTGGGGAGAAGTTGCTCTTTAAGCCCACATCCCCTCCACTGAGCAGTGCCACGTCCCACGTCCTGGTCAAGCAGAGTCTCCCTATAATGATGCTCATAACGCTGCCCAGGGCTTCACAAGCAGATCTCTGTTAGCCCTTGGCCTCGGGTGTAGCTGCTTGTGGCTCAGTGGAACCCACAAGGCCACTGAGGGCCAGTGAGGATGTGATAAGTTCCGCAAGCAGGGAATGTGCCTGACCCTGGTCAGCTGCCTGCCCGGGATGTGAAGCAGCTGACCAGACCCCAAAGAATCCTGAGCCTACGGAGTGTGGATGACTGTGTGTGATCCATCCTTGCTCCAGGGAGCCAGGCCCCAAAGCTCACAGGGTCCTGGCCCTGGAGAAAGCACACTTCTGGAAGCCACAAGAACCCCTTACAATTAGACAAATGGTGATCCATCCTGTGGCAGAGCCATAGCATCGCTTTAGCGTCACTGAGGACAATGCCTTTTGGGACCAGCAGGGACACTGAGGCTCAGAGAGGGCAAGGAACTTGCCCAGGGTTACACAGCAAGTTCGTGACAGTGCTGGGATGGACACAGCCCTGAGCCCCTTCCTCTGCACCTGCCGCCTCCCCGAGAAGGGGCCGTACGTTCATCCCCACCCAAGGATGCTGTCCACAGCCTTGAGCCAAAGTTTGGCACCCTCTGCCATTGCAGGATGAGATGAGAAAGGACAACCCCAGGAGTTCCGCTTCCTGCAGCAGAGCACGGTCTTACTCGCTAAGAGAGTTGGGGATAAGACAAATCCCCAATGAAGACCCGTGTATAAACAATCACCACCGTGAATAATAATAGCAGCAAGCAGCACAGGAATGGGGAGTGAGGGGGCACACAATGCCGGCCCGGCCTGCAGAAGTGATGAGGAGCTTCTGCCGAGGAGATCCCCCCAACACCCCTCCACCTTCCCAGTGCACCCCTCCTGGACTGTTCCTGGGCTGGCAGACAAAACGCAGCCAAGTGGCCAGGGAGCTGGGTTGAATGGCAGGAAAAGCCAAGGCCAGGGTGGCCCCTCACGCGCCTGCCCACCCGCCCCGGTGATTCACAGCGAGGCTGGGGCCGGACAAAGCACTTGAAAATGTCAGTCAGGGAACAATCTCTTTCCCAAACTCCCTGCCTTTGGCCTTTGGCACCCAGCCCCCACCTGGGAAGGGCTACTCTTTTCCCCAGCTCTGACCATTTCATCCTCTGCTCCTTCCCATACACCACACACACACATGCACGCACACACCACACACACACGCATACACACCACACACACATCACACACATCACACTCACACATCACAAACACCATACAACCATGCACACACATCACACACATCACACACCTATGCACACATACCACACACACATGCACACACACCAGTCACACATCACACACATACCACACTCACACATCACACACTCCAAACATCCATACACATATATGCATGCATGCACACCCTACACACACATGCACACATACCACACTCACACATCACAAACACCACACACACATCACACACACCTGCACAAATCATGCACACACTACACACACATCACACACACCACACGCATATGCACACACACCACACACATCACACACACATGCACAGACATCACACACACACTACACACACATCAAACACCACACACACAAAGCACATACATCACACACATCACACACAAATCATCCACTTCACACACACATCACAAATGCCACACATATATTACACACACATCACACACCACACCCACACCATGCACCACATACACATCCCATACATTCACACACATCACACACCACACGACAGATGACACCACACACCCATCCACACACATCACACACCCATGCACAAACCACACACACATGCTCACACATCACACACACACCACACATCACGCACACCACACACTTATCACACAGCACACACATCATACACACATCACGCAGATCACACACGCCACACACACACCACGTACACCACACACCAATGCACACACACCACACACACACACCACCACACACTCACAGACTAAAGTGGCAACTCGACTTTTCATTCTGTAATCACAGAATTATAGGGCTGCTAATTTGTGGCAGCCAAAAGATGGTCTACATGACAGATCATGTCCTCGCATCCTAGACAGCTGGAATCAACACTCTTATGAGCATTTAAAATGGTAGAAGCACAAAGAGAGCTTCTTGCCATCTGGACAGGACCCCAGGGATCTTCTGTTGGTCCCTAATCTTCATTCATTTGGGTAGTTTATATTTTTACTTAAATCCACTTGCTGGCTTGATGTGCTATTTATATATGTTTCCCCACTGCAGGTGAAAATAGCAAGCAATACTTGTTCAAATAAAAATTGGCTGTCCACATGGCATCATCTTTTGTGCTGCCAGAGGCATGCATATCATGCTTTGGGAAACACTAGTCCTGGCCCAAACCTGCCATTGTAGGAATGGGGAAACTGAGGCCCAGAGAAAGGAGGAGACCTGTCCAATATCCACAGCAAGGTACCGGCAAGGCCACTACCAGAATTCAGAGCCCATTTCCCAGCAAAGCTCATTTCTTTGGTAGAGAAGGCCAGCATTCAGGTCACCTAGGCCCCTGGGGGTGCCCCATTTGCCAGAGAACCTGAGAGGGTGGCCTCCAGCCTTTCCTCCAAGGCTGAGTCCATGACCCAGGAATCCTCTGGCCCCTCCCCAGTCTAGGCAGCCCCCAGCACCGTCTCCCTGAGGCGTGGGCACGGGGGTCCTGTCTCTCAGGGTTGGTTTCCTCACCTTCCAGGGCTACATTAGAAGATGTCAAGCTCCCGGAGGTGAGTATTCTGAAAAAGATGAAAGTAGACATGGGATCAGGGATTGTTATCACCCCCTTGTTCTATGTCTCAGCCTTTCCTTTCGAGAAATGGGTAGAAGTTTTTCAGATGTGGGAAGACTTGGCTGGAGGAAAAGGAATGAAGGAGGATGGTGGCCACAAGGGAGTCCCAACACAGTAGGGGCCCACCCACTCAGGCATAGCTGGGGCATCTCCTTGCCCCCAGCCCCTTCCCAAGAGGCAGCCAGCAGGCTCCTAGGCTTGGGTGATAGCAGATTAGAGCTCACGCCACAGGAGACCAAGAGGGAGGTCAGTTCGGCCCTGTGCACAGGAACACTTCACCCACCTGCAAACACACACACACACACACACATGCACACACTGCTGTGTTCTCTGCCCCTTGTGTGCACAGAAAGACCCACAAAGTACATCTACAGTCACACCTCCACAGGCCTGTGAGGAATAGTCAAAAAGACACTCTCCTGTGTGCCCAGGCATGTGTGTGTCATAGGGTCATGGGCCATTATGCATGCACTCAGACCCTCTGTGGGCACAGAAATGCACCCTCAGACACACACACGAGCCGTCCACGCGACCTGCACGCACACGCGGTGCTCAGACATCCACTCACGCTCTTTGATGCACTCTCACTTGCACCCATGCAAACTACCCCAGCCCTTCCTCTGCAGCCCCCGTGCCCACCCCAGGGCACACGATGGGCGGCAGGTCCAGCCTGCATCTTTCCTGCCCCCAGCCCCCAGTCCCAGGCTTGGCCGCTTCCCGGTCCCGCTGCTGGGAAGACACATGTGGTTTCAGTTAGAAGCAGAGCGGGCATTTCCGTCCCAGACAGCCAGCCCCTGCCAGGGCCCCGGCCCCACAGAAGGGCCACCTCGGCTCCCATGCCTCCACTGCCCATCCCAGGCACCCAGAGGCCCCTCTCCCCCTGGAAGCCCCTACCCTCCTTGTCTGTGTCTCCCCCTCACCTGGAGCCAGATGCTGCACCCGCAGCTGCAGGGACCAGCTGTGCCCGGGCTCTGTCCACGGCTGCCCAGCTGCCCGGCTGCCTGCCCGCCTACCTCCTCACGCTAGCTCTGTCTCGGAGCAGGCTGAGCGGGTGGGAGGAGGGCAGGGTGTCAGGGGGGGGGGCGTGTGGAAATGAAACTTTAATAACAGAGCCCCTTTTGTTTCCGAGCATATGGGATATTTCATACATACTGAAGACATTAGCCGTCTATATTTTTAAGGGCTCGGGCGAAAGGATGAATAAATACAGCCCATATTCTGCTCGACAAACACACACATGCAGAGTGCAGACTTCTGGAGCATTTCAAACCCCAAAGAAAAAGCCCCCAGTGACATAGGACACTAAAAAATAAACATGTTTCCAAAGCCTCAGGCCCGCCTTGTCCCCTCTTGCAGCTACCTGGAGGCCTTGGGGCTCCTTTTTTTCTTACCACCCTCCCCCGACCTTCTGTACCTTCTGCTCCATAGCTGGAAAGCTAGCCCCTGGAATCCAGCCCCCACCCCAATTCTCTTTCCCAGACCCCCCAATGCTCAGCAGGATCCCAGAGAGTTCAAGTTCCAAAAGAGCTTAGAAGTCTTTGCTCTCCTTGTTTCAGAGACAAGACCAAGGCCCAGAAAGGGGCAGGGACTTGCCTGAGGTCACACAGCAAATCAGGATCTTGGGCCAAGGGGCAGTGCCTTATTCTTGCAACAGGAGGGCTCCCCCCCACTTCCCCACCTCAAGGTTGGGGGTGGTTAGACCCCGGAGACCTAGAGGAAGAGCTGCGTGTGGGCTGGGCGAGTGCCCACCTGCCTTCCCCACTAGAGATTGCTGCTCTGAGGGCACCCTCCACCCTGGGCACCCATCCAGGGGAAACGTCAGCAGGGCTGGGAACTGGGCCGGCCCCAGGAAATCCCCTTCAGGCTGGCGGATCCCAACAGGCCTGGAGGCCTCAGGTGTGGGAGCTTCCTCCCTGACGGCTCAGCTTGGCTCTTTGTCCCTCACCTCCTCCATCTGTCCTTTGGGAAGAGAAACAGAGGCCCAGAGAGGGCTGGGCCTTGGCCAGTCACACAGCAGGACGATGAGGGAGGAGGGGATGAGCCGGGATCAGCAGATCCTGTGCTGGTGGGCATGGCCTTTCTGATGAGCTGTTCACCAGCTCCCCCCAGCCCAAGGCCCCTTCCCCTGGTCGGCACAGGGCCTGGCTCTGTCCAGTTCCCCAAAGGGGTTGTATTCACCCCCTAGCAGGGGCCTCAGTCCCTGTGCCTGCTGGAATTCACTTCACCCTCCACTGACTGTCTAACCACCCAGTTAGTTACGTAGTCAGCACGGTGCTGGACACACTGTAAGTACCATAATAATCATGAACAATTTATGATGATGATATTCACGAGTTCCTACTACACACCAAGCCCTGTGCTAGGGATTCAACAGTCACTGGGAGACAAGCCCACCCCTCTGGGCGCTCACAGTATAAAAAGAGCCCCCATCTCTGCGGACACCTTCTGATAGACTCCTCACAGCTCCACTTTGAGGGCAGTACCATGGGCATCCCTATTTGGGGGAAACTGAGGCTCAGAGAGATTCAGATGCTTCTCCAGGCCACACTGGTGGTAAGGAATAGGGCTGGGCCTCCAACCCAGGTTTTTCTGACTGCAGAGCCTGTGCCCCTAACCCTCCTGGGGGCTACCCATTTCTTGGCCCCACTCTGCCCCAAGACTGCCTGGTGCTGTGCTACTATTGAATGTTCTACTTTGAGTAATGGTCGCTCTCCTGGCCCCGGCCAGGCAGAGCACCCCTAAACCCTCCATGGAAAAAGGGCCATGATGCCAGAGCTAGAGACGGGCTCTTGGCCTCGCCCTGACACTTACCAGCTGTGTGATCTCCCCCCACTAAGGACCCAGTTTTCTCATCTGTGAAGAGGAGGTAACTGCTTCACTGAGTTATGAAGATCCCGTGACGTGAAGGATGCGAAAGCGGCTTTGTCAGGTGCATGGTGATCTCCCTGTCTGGTGTTTCACATGAGGGTCCCAGCACTAAGTCCTCTCTGTGTCCCAGCAGACCCTACCTGGCCCCCTTGCCAGCAGGATGCCCCTCCGTGTAACCTGCCTCAGTCCCCAGAGTGAGTTCCCTGAGGAAGCTCTTCCATCCTGTCACCCTCTGTATGAACCCATAGCAGCTCCCCTTTGCCACAGGGGATCTAATGAGTTAGAGGGGAATTCACAACCCCTTGAGCCTGCCCTCCACTGAACCCTCCCTTCTTCCCAACCCAGACCCTCTACCCACGTCAGAGCCCTCTGTCACCACTCATCTCTCCATTTCTGTCATCCGCTTAGTGACGGTAAAAGGCCAGGAGCTCTGGTGCACAGGCTTGATGTTCCTTATTGGTGACCCCTCAAAAGCCTTTGTAGAAGGAGAGCTTATGAGTTTTCGGCTGGGTTCTGCATAAGGAAGGCTTCCAGGTAAATGAGAGGTTATTGTCTTGATGCTAATTATTTCCTAACATAATACTAGAGCAACCACTCATGGAGCACTGACTCTGTGCCCGGCCCTGGGCTGAGTGTTTCATGCGCATTGCCAGTTCATCCTCACAACCACATGAGGCTCATAGGGAAGTTAAACGGTTTGCCCAAAGACACCCCCACCCCGTGCATGGCAGAGCCAGTGTTCAAATATGTCTTCTCCATCCCTCACCCCTCCCCAGCTCCAGAGCCTATCCCTGTAACCACTCTACAGGCTGCCTTTTTCATATAGGGTTTTATATCCCCAGTGACATTATAAACCCCTGAGGAGTGAGATTCCGCCTCATGCTCTTCATTCTCCCCCCAGCAGAGCTGAGCACAGTGCTTTGTTCTTAATTGGCGCTGGTGAGTATTTGCTGAATTGAGTCCTACAGTGGTCCTGATTGGAGTCTCCAGTGGAAGGAGGAAGTGTGTGTGTGTGCACGCATCTGTGTGTGTGGGCGCACTGTGGCCTCAGGCTGGCAAGCCCTGGCAGCCTACACAGAGCAGTGACTTCATATTACCTGGAGGGCAGTGGGTATTCACAGGCTTGATCCCACTGCTGGTGCGAACGGGAGTTTCCACTTGCTCCACTTCTGACCTGGGCAGTTCATCCCTCCTTAGGCAACTCGGTGGTCCCCTGCTCCCAGGAGTCCCCCATACTGACACCAAACTGAGTGTGGACACCAGCTCAGCACAGCACACTATAGCCTAGAACTCTGGGCTCATCCGATCCTCCTGTGTAAATTGATGGTGAGGCTTGTAGGGGGGGCAGCAGAAAGGTACAAACAATGTCCAGGAAAGCAATCCTTGAGTAATGGGCCCAGAATAAGACTTGTTAAGTGGAGGCTTGAAGAAACAGGAAAACCCAAAGCCCACTGTTTCCAACTAGCTCAGCAGAAGCCATAGAAAGCCAGCAGGCATTATATCAGTTTCTCACAGTGGGCATAAGAAGACACAGCACTGGGTTCCCAAACCCTCACTATCATAGCCTTGTGAGTAAGTACTGGCTTTTGCCAGCCAGGCTCCTCCTCTCAGGGGTCAGAGTGTGAAAGGAAACCCTAAGTGGTTACACTCCTCACAGACTCCAGTGGCCAGGCATTTGCCAGGCCAAGCCAAAACCAAACCTGTTGCCACCAAGTCGATTCCAACTCATAGCGACCCTACAGGACACAGTAGAACTGCCCATAGGGTTTCCAAGGAGCGGCTGGTGGATTCGAACTGCCGACCTTTCAGTTTGCAGCCCAGCTCTTAACCATTGCGCCACTAGGGCTCCCCCAGTGGGTTTAAAATTCACATACCATCATCTGCCCTTGCCTGCAGCCTCCATGCCCCGATTTAGGTCTTGATTGGATGGAGGGCCTGAGACAAAGCAGAGGTGGCAGCCCTTTCCGGGTCCCCTCCCCCTTGCTCAGCAGGACACTGCTGACCACGCCCTGTCTCAGGGCAGGAGCTCCAGGCTGTGAGCTGGGGGATCACAGGCCCAGGAGCCCTCATCTCTGGCAGAGCAACCTTCACCAGGGCCCCTCTGACACATGAGCCGTCCTGATCAGATCTCCGGTAATTGAGTTGCTTTGGGGATAAATTCCATCCAGATGTGGAGGGTGGGGTGGACTTCCTGAGCAGAGCAGGGACGCGTATTGATATGTGGGGGCCCAGCAGACCACTGACAAGCACCCAGGAGGCCGGGGTAGAACACCATCTTCGGAAAGCCAGAGGTAGAATTTCAGGGTCAGGACATCTGAGTCCAACACCTTGAGTGGGTAGATGGGGAAACTGAGGCTTGGAGAATCTAAAGAGCACAAGGGATTGGTCCAACAGTAGACTTGTTGGGTCAGGATCCCAGATCTCCTGTCTGGCCATGTCTCTGAAGTCTGGGGAGATTAAGAGGAAGTAGGAAGGATAACCCCCATCCCCCAGAAATTCCCATCAGACCTTGGATAAGGAGGTCAAGAGAGGGGGTCAGGGAGCAGGGAATCTGCATTTGAGGGAGGCCCTAATTGCCTCCAGCTTAAACCCCCAAACCAGAGAGAGTTCTGAGTTCTGTGTGTAGGGATTGTGGGGGGGAGGGAGAGAGACAGCTCCCAGGCAGACCTGTAAACAAAATGCCCCCCTCTGCCATTCCCCGTGCACAGTCGTGGGAGAGCCTGTGGCCTGGGCTTATGTCCCCAGGGAGTCCCCTCCACGAGTCTCTCCCTTGACCTCCTCCAGGCCACATACCTTCCTGGCTCTTCTGGGCAGACTTACTGGAAGGCAGGAAGAGGCCAGCCAGCTTTTTGGGGGGGAGGCATGAGAACCGGGAGAGAATGAGAGGAAATGAGGGGGGAGTAGGCTGGGGTGGGGGGAGATTAAGAAGGGAATTTTTTTCCTCCTGCCTCATGTTTTGGCTGCCTTAGTGTGAACATGTCTAGGCGCCTTATCGCGAAGGCCAGCAGTCTGCACGAGAAAGAAAATAGTGTCGGCAGCGGGAAAAATTACATCTTGATAAAATATCCCTTTGGAATGGCATTGTGGGTCTCCTATCAGCGGGCGGCTGGGCCCCACATACCTCTTGTCTGCCTGTCCTCAGGTCTAGCCCCCAGCCTCCTAGATCCCTTCTCCCCCTATGCCCCACCCTGTTGCCTCCCCAGACAGTGCCCATGCAGAAACTAACAGGGAAGCCAGACTCAAGTTCTAGTCCCGTCTCTGCCACTGATGCTGTGTGACCTGGGCCAAATTCCTCCTCCCCCTCTCTGGGCCTCAATCTCCCTCCAGTAAAGGGCGGGGAGGTATTGGCCAGATGGTTTCTAAAGACCCTTCCAGCATTAATGCTCTGGTGTAGACATTTTCATACTTTGTGACTCTATGCATTGTGATGTTTTCCAACCTCCACCCAAACGTCATCCCTTGCTAAGTATCTCTGATCTAAAATGCAAAAATCCCCTTCATTTCCATTAGACACAAGAAGCTCTTGCCTAAACCCCAGACAAAGCCACCTGACCAGAGCTTGTGCCGATGAGGAGGCGGTGTCTCCCCACTGAGAAGTCTTGGAGCAGCACAGAGCTTTCCAATTGTTTGGCCACAAATAATTTTTCCTCAAAACATCTCCTGCATGGAAATCCATATAGAAAACAGGCAAAGTGAAGCAACTGTGCCTGCTCCACCCCATCCTCCTTGTCCCCCATACTCTGTGACCCCAAGGCTCTGGATCCCCCTCCACAGCATCCAGAGCCCCACTGAGCCCTCTTGCAAACTGCAGGTACAGTGGATGGAGGTCTGGAGTGCTGCTCCAAGTCCCAGTTCATCATTACCTCAGTGGGTGACCTTGGAAAAGAGTTTTCCCCTCTCTGAGCCTCAGTTCCATCTTCAAACAAGCAGCAGGGATAGTGCTCAGCATGCCCACCTCGCCAGGTTGTTGAGAGATAAACCAAGTGGTAAACGGGAAAGTGCTCTGTGAACCATAAGAGCTTATTATTATGATTACGGAGAACTTGGAGTCTGTGAGTGTGATACCTGGAAGGGCTTTTAGAGACCATCTATCTAAGTCCTTCATCTTATAGTTGGGGAAACTGAGGCACAGGGGGTGGGGGAAGGGACTTCTAAGTCACACGGAGAGATAGTAGCAGAACCAGGGACAGAAGGAGAGAGCCATGGAGGTCACGAGACCTCCTTCTTTGGCCATCCTCCAAAGCAAGAGATGTCATCTCTCAGGAAGCCGGACTCTAGGCAGGGGGAAGGAGGAGTTGACGTTCAGGGATTCCTTAAGCTTGAGGATTCAACAAGATCTCTCTGAGATACTCAGAGGCCAGCCTCCCAGGGCCTGCAGGGCAGGGATGGGGAGAAAGTCCCTTTGTGTAGCAACCGAGTCCCAGCTCTGACCCATGGTTTTGTTTCCTAACGACCTTACCCCTGGCAGAGAACCCCATCTGTATACCCCCCTCCCCATCCCCAGCCAGACTCCCCTGCCGCCTTCCACACCACCCTCAAGCCATGAGTCTTGGCCTGTTCACAAGACTCCACAGAGGGCCTCTGTCCTCTGGCCATCTGGGTGGCAGAGAGTGCGCTAGCACACGTGTGAAAGTCAGCAAGTTGGAGACATAACCGTGCAGGGCTGCCCCCTCCTCCCAGCAGGCCCACCCCTCCCACGTATCTAACTTCACTGATCACCTCATGGGATGCTTTATCCTTCCAGAGCCACACACTCTAAGAGGCCATCCCCTGCCCCAGGCCATGACCCCCACATATGCAGCTCTGGGACCACCATTCCACTGGACACACTCTGCCTGTCTTCCCACTGAGCCCAGACACAGCCTCAGAATCCTTCCCATCACAGAATTTCAGCCAGCACAGGCTTCAGCTAGCTAGCACCATCAATCAGAATAGGCACAAATGTTTCTACCTGTAAGAATAGGCCAAGATATTACATAGCTATAGATAATAAAGATACAGGAAAAGGTATAGATGGAGATAGAGGAGAACTAAGGCCTAGAAAGGAGAGGGGACTTGCCTGCAGCCACACAGCAAATTAGTGACACAGCAGAGAACAGAGCCCAGGTCTCCAGACCCGTGGTCCAGGGCTTTTCCTGCAACTCCTGCAGGCTGAGTATCCCTAAGAATGGAACTTCCCTCCCTGTCCTCGTTCTGCTCTACCCTCAGCTCCTAGCATTCTCTGTGGCCAGCTTCTACCCTGCTCCCTGCCTGAAGATAGACAGGGCTACCCAGGCAATGCCTCAGTCTCAGGCCCCAAGTCCACTTCCTTGCAAATGAGGAAGCCAGACACCCAAAGCCGTAAGAGGAGCAGGTCAAAGAAATGGGTCTGTTCAGACCTAGTGGGCTATCATCATGGCTGCCAAATCTCTGAAGGACTGTCCTGGGGCAGAGGGGGTATTTTGTTCATTGAGGGCAGAAATAAATCCATAAAAATGCTACAGGAAGGCAGATTTCTGTTCAGTCTGAGGAAGGGCTTTCTAACAGTCAAAGCTGTCCATTGATGGAAAGACATTCTTTGGAGGGTTGTGAGCACCCCATTACTGGAGAAGTGCAAGCCAGCTTCAGATTCTTGCAAGAGGTAAGCCAGGGCTGGGGGGAGGTGTTAGAAGAAATGCCCTCAAAAGCCCTTTCCTGTCCCGAGGTGGTGTGATTTGGGCAAACACACAAGCCACTCTTGCTCACAAACCACAGGCACTCAAACACAAGTCCCTCTGTCCTCTGAGAGCAGGGTCAAAACTTCACCCCTGAGGAGTGTTCTCCATCCCTCAGGCCATGGGGTTGGTGGGGGGAAGGGTGCTCAAAACTCCAAAATTGTTGCCTTGTACTCCCCGGACCTATAGGATCCAGCCCCTGTTCCTCCTTTCTCTGTGCAGAGCCTTTCAGAGTGCCCCAGCAGGAAGGGTCTCTCCCACCTCCAAATTCCCAAATTCCCATTGTCTACTTCCACCTTGAATCAGAACAGCCTTTCCCTAGATTATTTTTGGTGACATAGGGAGATTGCATCATCTAATCTCTTAACAGTGAGGAAGTTATTCCTTTAAAACTTCTCTTTCATTCACCAAGGGCAGGGATGCCAGATTTAGCAAACACAAATAAAGGATTCTCACTTAAATTTGAATTTCAGATGAAAAAAAAAAAATGAATAGTTTACTAGTATAAGTATGTCCCGTGCAATATTTTATTTGATTTGATTTTATCAGGCAACCTTAGTCAACGGGAAAATCCTAGTTGAGTGCTAGCCCGACTTTAACACAGTTCTCACACTTGCTAATCTTTTTTTTATCAGAGAGAGAACAAGTCTGGGGTCTAGCTAAAATATAACATTGTTGTGTGTGTTTGTGTGTGTGTGTGTTATGGTTACTATTTATGGCAATAAGATCCCTGGGTGGTGCAAACTGCGCTCGGCTACTAACCAAAAGGTTGACAGTTCAAATCCACTCAGTGGAGCTTCCAAAGAAAGCCTGGAGATCCACTTCTGTTAAGATTACAGCCATTAAAAACCCTACGGGGTGCAGTTCTACTCTGACACACGTGGGTTCGCCATGAGTCAGAACTGACTTGGCAACAACAGGCATTTATGAAAAGTGGTACAAGTTTATTTATAGTAGCAGTATGAAGTTCCTTTTAAAATAAATGTGTTCAAGTTTTAAAAAGTGAGTCAATTTAAAGAAAAATATTAAGTAAGTAATATCACAGACTAAACACAGATGTGATAAAAAAAATAAGGTGGAGGCTGAGGGATCAAGGCTTGGGGCCATCTCAGATGGTGCTTCTCCCCTTCCCCATCTGTGAGCATAAGAGTGGGGGGCAGGGTACCTTCCTCCCCTGTCCTAGTCCCCTGTCCCTCGTCTGGCACAAACGCCAGGGTCAGAATCCTCTGGCCCCAGGGCAGGCCTGCAGGAAGCGCAGGAGGCTTGGCTGCGGGTGTTGCAATTCCGGGGGAGAGATTTCAGTCCGTTCTCCATCACTGAGGTCCCCTGAGCCCCTTTATACAAAACAGCCTCCCCTGCCCGGGCTCAACTTCAGCGAGGCTGTTATGAGGAGGCAGCCACCAGGGACTTCTCAATGTGTTTCCAAGTCAAATCCAAACCTTTTCAGCCTTGCCAGGAAATAATCCCCCCTTTTCCACTCTGGCTCCCTCTCTCCCGGAGCAAGGGCTGCAGGGCCACGTCCTCCCAGATGCCCCTCCCCACTGCCAGGGCCCACAACCCAGACACCATTGCTGCCCCCTCTCCATGCCTGGCACCCTTTCCCCACCCGCCCCCACCCCCTCCAAAGGCTCAGCAGTTGGTATTCGAGGATGGAGAGCTGAGAGAGGTGCAGAGAAGGGGCTAAATCCCTGGATTGCAATGAAGGCCCAGTCCCTCCTTAGAGCAGGACAAGGGTGAGGGGCAAGGAATTTTTTAGCAGGTCTCCTCCTTGCTAGCCCCTTCTCCTTAGAAACCCTTTCCCCACGCCTCTTTTACTATTATCATGATTATTATCATCCTCAACAATGGTAATAAGAGCCACTCTTTTTAAGCCTTACTATGTACCAGGTACTGCGCTAGTACCTTCCATGCATCTTCTAATTCCACCTTCACAGGGACCCACCTTTGTGGGAATTGTCCTGATCCCATTTTAGAGAGGAGAAAGTTCAGGCTCAGAGGTGTTAACCAACTTACCCAAGGTTACACAGCTATGGGCGAAAGCATCTGGGATGCCTGCAGATACCCATACTTCACTAGCACCCTGAACTGCCAGAAGGGTCTGGGAAGCAAGGAAGGAAATGGAGAGACCAAGAGAACCAAAGGCTGCAGGGCTGTTGACCCTTGCAAAAACCTTCCCCATAGCCTCTCCCGGCCTCTAATCACAGCCAGATCTGGAGGGGCTCCACCAACACGCTGTGTGGCCTGGGGCAGGCCTCTTGCTTTCTCTGGGCCTCTGCCTTGTCCTCTGGGCTCTATCATAGGGGCCTTTCAGCTTGGCCAGACTGTGGTGGTCCCAGTCAGAGCCGAATGGGGAGCACATTAGGAAAGGCCTGGGGACCGTCTTGGGTTTGATTCTCCTCCTGATCCTCCGCAAAACTGCTTCTCCCCCAGGCAGAGGCAGCTCGGCCCAGACATCAAAGGGCCTGAACGGCTGGTGCTTTGATGGGAGCCTTGTAAAGTAATAGGAAACATGAGGATGACACTGTGCCCCAGCCCAAAGCACAAGACTTGGAAAAATGAAAAGAAACTCTTGGCAGCCCTCTGCGCGGGCTTTGGCTGAACCCAGGCCCCTCACAGCTGCCGGCAGTCTCTCATCTACCCACCAGGCTGTTTGCAGCCACCCCAAGGGATGTGGGCCCTCTCCTCACAGCAAAGACACTTGTCCACTGGCACCTTTCCCCAGGCTTCGAGGTGCTGGGAGGGCCTACACCAGAGCTGGGAGATTTGAAAGGGCTCACAGGACTTAAAAAACAATCCCTCATTTGAGATCCTTCAGCCTGGCTCAGACCTAGAGACCACGTGGCGCATAATCAAATCCCTTATTCTCTCCACCCCCTGCCAAATGCAACAGTAGCAATTGACCAGCCCATGGAGGCCTGTCATCCCCCTGCTCACAGCCTTCCCAGGGGGTAATCTGGTGATATCTATTAAATGCTAAGTGCACTACCCTTTGAGCCTGCAGTATCACTTCTAGAACCTATCTGACTCATATGCCAGCCCATGTGTTCAAAGGTGAATGCACAAAGATATAGTCATTGCAGAATTGTTTGTGGAAACAAAAAGCATAAAACAATCTAAACAGCCATCAGTAAGGACTGGGCTAATAAAATGTAACACGTCATACAGTGGGACAGTCAATGAGATGGACCCACATGTGCTGCTAAGAGATGAACTGTAGACCAGACACGGGGGCAGAATGGCATGCATAATATGCTCCCACTGTGTAAAAAAAGGGGTGTATGCATTAAACAAACACAACCTAGAATTCTCTCCAAGGATATGCAAGAACTGGCAACAGGGTTGGTTGCTTCTCGGGAGGGAAGTGGGGGAAGGGGAGAGGGAGATGTATTTTCTATTGAACTCTTAATTGTTCTGTTTGCTTTTTATTACAATGAGCATGCAATATGAAGTTTTTATATGTCAAATAAATTAAATGTGAAAGCCTTTTTAAAGAGAAAGAAAAGGTTCCCTCCTCTCTGGAGGATAAAGTCCAAAGGCCTGAGTCTGACTTTATGGCCCCTGGGAGCCACCTCCCAGCCTCCTCTCCTCTCCTCTGCCTCTTCCTCACCGTACCTCCACACTTTTGCCTGTTGTATGGCTCTTCCTCCTCAATCTCTCTCTGTCTGTCTTTCTCACAAACATGCACACTCACACACAGAATGAGATGCCCTCCTTTCCGACTCCCGCCATCCTGTGCCCCTCTGAGCACACTTAAGGGCTTTGTCACCCAGCTGCCGTAAAGGCCTCCTCCCTACCCACATGTGGAGCCCCTTTATGTCTGGGCTGGGGCAAGTAGCCCAAGGCCGGCTCAGGGGAGCTCTCCTCACTACACACCACCCCCCAGTTTCAGGGGCTAGGGGTACAAGAGTCCAGATAGCAGAGAGGAAGGTCCAGGCAGGGTGTGGGAGCCAGGAACTCACCAAGGGGGCCTTCTACCACCGGCAGTCCCCCTGGTGGGACACCTGAGTGTGGAAAATCACACACCAGGCTGGCTCAAGGGAGAGATGGAGGCTGGCCCTCCCACTCCAGACTGGGCTGATGTCCACCTGATGGCTCCAATGGGCATTGGGAAAGGTGTGGGGAGGCCTGACAAAGCCCTGCAAGACTGGCCTTCCCAAGAATATAAGTGAAACCCTCAATTTTCGCCCTGGGAGGGACCCTCTAATGATCCAACCTTTTCCTTGAAAGAGAAAATAAAGGCCCAATGACTTGTCCCAAATCACACAGAAACATGGAAGAGACCTGACGTGATCAAAGAGTTTTTGACCTCTTTCCCAAAGGCTGTTTCAAATACTTGCCCAAAAGCTGAGAAAACAAGGATGTGGGGGCCACCTAATTTCCTATGTGACCTTGGAGAAGTCTATTTCCCCTCTCAGAGTCCATTTGCTTATCTCATATGAGAGAATTGGGTTCTGTAAATGTTTTATTCTAACAATATAAAAAATACATAAAAGTGACATGACTTCCGCATTCTAGAGTTTCATGATTATCAACATTCGAACAGTCTAACAGAGTCCCTGGATGGTGCAAACAGGTAATTCCCTGGGCTGCTAACCAAAAGGTTGGAAGTTTGAGACTACCCAGGGATGCCTTGGAAGAAAGGTCTGGCCATCTACTTAAAAAAAAAAAAAATCAACGATTGAAACCCTGTGGGGCACAGCTCTACTCTGACACACATGGGGTTGCCATGAGCTAGGATTGACTCGAAGGTAACTATATATATTTTTTAAACAGCTGACTTTCTAAGGTTCCATCTACACATCCACCCATCTATCCAGTCATCTATGCATCCATCCTTCTATCCATCTACCCACCCACACACACATCCTTCCACTTATTCATCTATCCATCCACCTACCCATCCACCATCCATTCATCTACACATCCATTCACTCAACCATCCACCCTCCTCCCACATATTCATCCTTCCACTCACCTATCCATCCATCCACCCATCCATAAACACATTCATTTGTACATCCATTAATTCATCATCCATCCTGTTTACCCATTCATCTACCCATCAATTTGTTCAACAAACATCCATTGCATGCTTAGTAAATGCCAAGACCGGAGGATACTCTGTGAACATGACAAACGTATTTCCTGTCCTCTCAGAGCTCACAGCTAGAAGGGGCACATATATCAATCAAATAATCCCACAAACAAGTATATAATTACAAACTATGACAGGAGAAGCTCTAGTTCTATACGTACTATTCCAGAGGAATTTGACCACATCTCCAGTGTGTGGTGGGTAAGAGGGAAGTCTTCCCTAAGGAGCAGTCATTGAGCTGAGCCCTGAGGGATGAGGAGGCGTTTAACTAGAACGGGAGAAGTCAAGTTGCTGTGCCCAGGCGGTATGCGAACCCACGGGCTATGGTTTAGGAGATTCCTGCCTGAACAGTTTACTGGTTCTACTAGGGTGTGATTCTAACTTCTGTAATTTGGGGATTCAGCTGAGCATATGGCAGTATTGACCTCAGCTGCCCCACCTAGAGAAAGACAGCTGGTTCCCCTCTCCCTTCCTTATTTTCCAGCCCTGTCAGGTCTGCCAAGGCTGAGGGCAGCCTCTGCCTGGGCACTCACCTCTGCCAACCTGGTATACTGGCCCACAGTCACCGCATACACGATGCTGACATGATCCAAGGGCCTTCAGAGCCTGGTACCCGTGTTCCCTTCCAGCGGTGTAACTCTCTAGGGTGGCACAGCTACCACAGGCCTCTTGGCTCCTCCTTCCATGGGGCCTTGTTAGTGACGCCAAGCAGACCTTTGCCCAGCCCAGGCCCTCCTGCAGCTCCCCTGGGGCCAACCCTGGCAGAGGCTCCAAGAGCACCCCAGACCCAGGTACCAGGGCCAGGCTCACTTCTTCACCCCTCCTTCAAGGAATAATCGAGGGGTACCAAGATCTTACCTAGCTCCCTTAACTACAAGGCTCCCCTCAGACCTGTCTTTCCCTTCATTGGTCCTGGA
The DNA here is from genome assembly GCF_000243295.1 of Trichechus manatus latirostris. NCBI lineage: Eukaryota > Metazoa > Chordata > Mammalia > Sirenia > Trichechidae > Trichechus > Trichechus manatus. Next base: position 527,670 of record NW_004444066.1, read on the forward strand.
ACTCACCAGGTACATGACAGCCTCCCAAGCAGTGCCCACTTCCTAGAACATTCCTTCTCCCCTCCATTTTTGCCCATGCTTTAAGCCTTCTCACATCCCAACTCCTCACCAAAGCTTTCACCTGCTGGATGCCCCAGTTCTTTCCTCATTCAAAGCAATGGAACCTGGTGGGAGTGATTGAGTTTTCAAGAAAACAGAACTGGGTTTGAGTTCTGTTTCTGCTATAGACTAGCCGTGAACCTTGGTTTCTTTACCTGTAAAATGGGGGAAAGATGGTAATAATGTTGTTGTTAGTGGCCGTTGAGTCAGCTCCAACTCAAGGTAACCTTATGTATAACAGAATGAATTGATGCCCAGTCCTGCACCATCTTCATGAGCGTTGGTATGTTTAACTCCATTGTTTTGGCTAGTGAGTGTGTCAATCCACCTCACTGAGGGTTTCTCTTATTTTCAGTGACCATCTACTTTACCAAACATGATGTCCTTTCTTTAGTGATTGGTCTTTCCTGATGATGCGTCCAAAGTAAGCAAGCCAAGGTCTTGCCATCCTCTCGTCTCAGGAGTGTTCTGGTTGTATTTCTTCTAAGACTGATTTGTTCATCCCTCTGGAAGTCCAGAACATATTCAGTATTCTTTGCCAATATCACAAATTTGGATGCACTCATTCTTCTTCTGTCTTCCTTTTTCATTGTCCAGCTTTCACATGCATGTGAGGCAAATGCAGACCATGGCTTGAGTCAGGAGCACCTCGGTCATCAAAGTGACATCTTTGCTTTTTTAAAACTTTAAAGAGGTCTTTTGTATCAGATTTGACCCATGCAGTATGTCATTTTAGTATCTACCTTATTGGGTTATCACCAGGATTAAAGAAGAGAATGCATCAGTGCCTGGCACATATAAGGGCCCAATATGTTGAAGCTGTAATGAGTGTTAGCCTCACTCTAAACTCCCTGAATGGTCCATGTCAGAGCCCCACGTTTGAAATGCAGCACAAGCTGCCTTAGACCGAGATTTCTCCTTGTGTGTCTATGCCTTTTCTCCCCAAATAAAAGCCCTGGCCTGGGCATAGGGAGACTTAACTATTAGGCCTGGCTCTGCCACCCACTCCAAGTGACCTTGAGTAAGTGCCTTCCTCTGGGCCTCACAGGACAGAATGAGCTGCCCTCCCCACGAGAGCCCCAGCATCGACCTCAGTGCCAGGCCCACCGTAAGCAGGTCCACAAGGTTGCCCCTGAGGGGGTGGGTGAGGAGAAAGAGATGAGAAGGGGGAAGTGAGGGAGGGAAAGGGAAAAGGCTCAGAGACACACAGAGGGAGGGGACCTGCTGCCCTCCCAGCTCGGAAGCACGGGTCTGGGAAAAACTACGGGTCTGCATAAGTAGCCAAGAAGGTGGTTTACAGCCTGGGGTTGATTCTGTCTCCTGCCACCTGAATCTGGACAGGCTGGGTCTGTTCAACTGTGTACCAAGGGCTGGGTGAGCCCCTGTGGGGGATTCATGTGGCCAGCACTGGGTCACTGCCGCCTGAGCAGGAAGGCCGCGTGCAGGGGCAAGGTGGGCCTGGTGTGTAGGGAGAGGGGGAGTGGGTGTGTGTGCTGAGGGTGGGCCTCTGCTCCTCCCCACCTCTGTGCCCTCAGGCAAGTTACTCCAACGCACCTGTACAATGGGGCTACTGACTGCACCTGTCTCCTAAGGGCTGCTCTGAGGATTGCACACTGCCTGGGCAGTGCCTGCTGCAGTTGTGATTGTTGGTTATCATTGAGTCTACTCCAACTTATGGCAACCCCACGTACAACAGAACAAAACATTGCCCTGTTCTGTGCCATCTTCACAATCATTGGTATGTTCAAGTGCATTGTTTCTGCCGCTGTGCATTTTGAGTGCCTTCCAACCTAGGGGGCTCATCTTCTAGCACTATATAAGACAGTATTCTGTCATGATCCATAGGGTTTCACTGGCGAATTTTCAGAAGTATATTGCCAGGCCTTTCTTCCTAGGCTGTCTTAGTCTTGAAGCCACCCTGAAACCTGTTCACCATAGGTGACCCTGCTGGTATTTGAAATACTGGTGGCATAGCTTCCAGCATCATAGCAACATGCAAGCCACCAGAGTACAACAAAATGACAGACAGTGGTAGGGGAAATGCCTGCCATAAATTAAATACTCAGTAAATGTGAATTATTATTAAAACTATTAGTCTTATTTTGTGTCTGGTGTGATCGACTATGTGTGAGGCAATGAAAGTGTAGACTTCATTTAGTGTGTGTGTGTGTGTGTGTGTGTGTGCGTGCGCATGTGTGTGCGCACTTGCGTGTGGAGGGAAGGGAATCCTGTGGGGAGCAGGAGACTGCAGGTGTGTGTTTGAAGCTAAATGAGAGTATGTGCATGTGAACACTATGAAAGGTGCTATTGGTTCAGTGCAATTCACAGGATTCTTGGGTTCCAGGAATCCTGCAGAGGTCACCCCCAAGTCCATTCCCCTCCTCCAACCCTGCTCTGAGAGACCACAGCTCATACTACCTTGTCACACATCCCCTCCCCAAGAACTCAATAGCTGTCTTAGTTCCTTAGTGTTGTGGTTACAAAACATACCACAAGTGGGTGACTTTAAAGAACAAGAGTTTCTTGTCTAAGTTTTGGAGGCGAGAAATTCAAAGCAGGGCATCAGTTCTAGGGGAGGGAGGCATTCCTTGGCTGGTAGAGGGATCTTCACATGGCTTCTGTCTTCCCGCTGTGTGTCTGTGCCTATTTTGCTCTTTTTATAATACACGTCTCAGAAAGGATTAGTTTTAGGACACAGTCTACTCTGGCATGACCTCATTGACATAACAGTTTTGTTAGGTGCCGTGGAGTCAGTTCTGACTCATAGTGACCCTATATATAACAGAATGAAAAACTGCCCAGTCCTGTGCTATCCTCACAATCATTGTTATGCTTGAGCTCATTGTCGTAACCACTGCGTCAGTCTATCTCATTGAGGGTCTTCCTCTTTTTTGCTGACTGTCTACTTTAACAAGCATGATGTCCTTCTCCAGGGTCTGGTCCCTCCCGATAACATGTCCAAAGTATGTGAAACAAAGTCTCACCATCCTTGCTTCTACGGAGCATTCTGGTTGTACTTCTTCCAAGACAGATCTGTTCATTCTTCTGACAGTCCATGGTATATTCACTGTTCTTCGCCAACACCAAAATTCAAAGGTGTCAATTCATAACAATAGAAAACCACCATTTCCAAACAGAGACACATTGACAAGTACAAGGGTTAGGACTTCAACATAACTTTTTGGGAGACCTAGGCTGGGCTGCCCTCACCATAGCCAGCTCTTTCTCATGTCTGTCTGGTGGCCCACTTGCTTCTGGTGGTAAGCAGAGGATCACTGCCCAGGCCAAGGCCTGAGGGTGAGTACTCACGAGGTGGATGTCCTGCCTTCGTGCCCACCACCATCCCTACATGGTTACAGAAATCTCTGCCAGCTGGGTGAGGCACAGAGGAGGCACTCTCCTTCACAGACTGTATAAATTGGAAGAGAACTGTTGATACAGTCTCCCCCAATTTATAGATGGGGAAAGTGAGGACCAGACAGGATAAATCCAAGGCCCCCTTGATTCCAACCCAGGACTTTCCCTGCTCTGCAGTGTCCTCTAGAGAACAACGGGGAAGGATGCAGACAGACCCCCTCTGGCCAGAATGCCCACTGCAGCCACAGGTAGGTGTCCCTGCAGGCACCACCACCCAGCTTCCTCCAAAGGGGGAGCCAGGGACAGGCACATTGAGGGTAGGCTCCAGCGGGGAGGACAAGAGCAGAGCCAGAGGAATGAGGATCTGCATGTACGAGTTAAATTGGTTCAGGTTTGCTGGAGGTTAGTTAGATCCTATGTCCCCAGAGCCCCCCACACAACATACCCTTTGACCCAGCAACTTTACTTCTTGGAATTTATCCTAAGGAGATAATCCACACGTGTGCAAAGATGTGGGCACAAAGAGATTCAGTGCTGCATTGTCCATATTAGGGAAATTTTGAAAATAACTGGAAAGGCTGGCAATACGGGCAGCTGCAAGTGGAAAAACACTAGAAAGGTCGATGAGGTTTTCTCCTTCCTAACACACGGGCAAACTTTCTCGCCACGCTGCTGAGTGAGGAAGGTGGGTCACAGAGCTAGGAAAAGACGATGAGTCTGATTTTAGGAAAATACACACACACGCAAATATTTGTACACAAAGACCTAGAATATAAATAATAATAAAAAAATACACCAAATAGTTAGCAGCTAATCATTCTACCTGGTTCTCTCTTTTGCTTGTTCCTTATCCATATGTTTTCTGTTATCTTCCAATGATTATCTCTTTCATAATAAGTCCCTGGAAGGCCCAGAGATGACGCTGTGCAACTCTTTGCTTCAACCATGGTGCCGGAGGGGCACATATAAGGCAATAAGCCTTGCCTCTGTCTTAGCACCTGCTGGTGGAACCACTGTCTCCTTGCCCAGAATCTGCCTTAGTCATCTAGTGCTGCTAAAACAGAAATACCATAAGTGGGTGGCTTTAACGAACAGAAATTTATTTCCTCACAGTTCAGGAGCCTGGAAGTCCGAATTTAGGGTGCCGGCTCTAGAGAAGGTATCTGTCTCTTTTCAGCTTCTGTTCCTCAGTTCCTGGGCAATCTTCGCGTGGTGTGGCATCTATTTTCCCCCATCTGTGCCAAATCTGGAAACCCTGGGGATGCGGTGGTTAAGAGCTACGGCTGCTAACCAAAAGATCGGCAGTTCGAATTCACCAGCTGCTCCTTAGAAACTTCATGAGGCAGTTCTACTCTGTCCTATAGGGTTGCTATGAGTCGGAATTGGCTCAACAGCAATGGGTTTGGTTTTCTGGGTTTTTCTTTTTCTTTTTTTTTGATGCCAAAGCTGTTTATTTTATATCTCAAAGGTGATTGGCTTAAAACACACCCTTCACTGATATGGCCTCATTAATACAGCAAAGAAAACCCTATTCCCAAATGGGATTTCATGCACAAGTATAGGGGTTTGGATTTATAATACACATTTTTGGGGACACAATTAATCCATAATATCCCCCAAACCTCAGACCCAGAGACCACACCCCAACCTCCCCACCCCATGGAGGGCTCTGGCCCTGCTCACTTACCTTGTCCTATGGCTCCAGCCAGAGTAAGACAAGAACCTTGGGTAGGTGGGGCTTTTTCCTCCTTGGAGCTTAAAGCCCTTTCCAGGGTTGCTCCTCCCAGCAGGACAGGGAGGTGAGGACCACTGTTCCCAGTTCTGGACAGTCAAAGCCCAGAGAAGCACAGCCACTGGCCAAAGGTCAACAGCAGAACCAAAGCCACCTGAGTCCAGCTGCTAGGGGAAGGATGTAGAAGCTCAACATCTGGCCGGCTGCCCCCTGGCCCACTGCCGGCCTTCCCTGCCCCCACACCCGCTCCCCAAAGGCCAGGAACATCTGGCTGCTGGCCTTGCTCCAGGAGGGGTGATGGGGGGCCTCCTTCCGCCAGACCCCGCTGCTGCCTCGGTACAAGGCACATCAATCAAGGCCGCAGGGCCGGCTGAAGCTGAGAGAGGAGCTGGCTCCCTCCCCACCCCCTCCTCAGACATTCCTGCGTAATGGAATCTCCTTTCCTGTTCATTTATTACCAACTTGCAGAGCTCCGCCTTGGCTGCAGACATGAGCCCCGCCAGCCCTGCCTCTTCCTGGGGAAAGGGGTGCCCTGGGGGGACCTGGGAGAAGTGTCAGATCCGAATGCTTACTAGTGGGTCCCCACCACGCCCCTCGGCCCTGTCCATGGACTTGCCCAGGGAGCCAGATCCTGAGCTAAGCCCTTCACATAGGTAATCTCATGTGTTTATGCCTGTGAGATAGGCACTCTCTTACTATCTCTATGTTATCAGACGAGAAAACTCAGGCTCAGAGAGGTTAAGTCACTTGCTCAGGGGCACACAGCGAGAAAATGGCAAGAGTCTGCCTGATCCATAAACCCTGCTATTCCTTTTTTCTTTTTTGAGTGTCTAAGTGGAAGGTGTAGTTTCTCACTAGCACCATCAAAAAGCTCTCATACTGATGGCCAGTGGGCCAGAAACTCCCTGTGGTCACTGTTTGGGAACAGACCTTGAGTGTCCAATTCTAAGTGTAGATATCTTATGTAAAAGGGGCTTATCATATAAATTATCATCTACATTAATTAAAAACTTTTCTTAGTTAAAGTGGTTTATTTCTTAATTTTACATGTTTCAGTGGTAGAGTATTTCCAGCAACTAAGTCATACTGTATGCATTTAATACTGTAAACTGTAAACCTGAAAGGTAAAGGAAAGTGCTGATAATTCTCCAAAACAGAAGACTGCTGGCCCGCTGGGGCCTTGTGAATTAATTTGTTACTACATTCTGATTTCTAGCTGGGACATGAGAAATCACAAATTACAGCTTTTCAGCACTTTATACAAGAATAATTTTGAGTTTTATCGCATCACTGCCCTTCAATATAACGTCTTTGTAAGAACTGATCCAATAATATGCTGACACTAAATACTGAATAGACACATGCTACTGTATACATGTTTATATTTTGAAAGATAGTTTTTCATACATGGTTTCTCTAACAAACCCTGCTCTTGCCTTGTCCTGGCTTTTTATACCCTGTATCTCTCCTCTTCCTTTCTTAGGCTTCCTTTCCCTCTCCTTCCACCCCAACTGGGGGTGAAGATGGGGGATATCAGGAGAGAAGAGTGTATATACAAGGTAAGTGGCAAGAGTAAAATAAGAAAGAAGGAAATCAATTTATTGGGCACCTAAAAAGCTCGACGAATATATCAGAATCCCCATTGTACAGCTGAGAAAACTGAGGCCCAGAAAGAAAATGTGACAATTAATATTTATCAAACACCTTGTTGTTGCTAGGTGCCATTAAATCGATGCTGACTCATAGCGACCCCATGTACAACAGAATGAAATGCTGCCTGGTCCTGCGTCATCCTCACAATCATTGCTATGTTTGAACCCATTGTTGCAGCCACTGTGTCAATCCATCTTGTTGAGGGTCTTCCTCTTTTTTGCTGCTGCTCTACTTTACCAAGCATGATATCCTTCTCCAGGGAGTAGTCCCTCCTGATAACATGTCCAAAGTATGTAAGACAAAGTCTCACCATCTTCACTTCTAAGGAGCACTGTGGCTGTACTTCTTCCAAGACAAATTTGTTCATTCTTCTGGCAGTCCATTGTATATTCAATATTCTTCTCCAACACCATAAGTCAAATGCATCAATTCTTCTAAGGTCTTCCTTATTCATTGACCAGCTTCTGCATGCATCAAACACCTACTACATGCCAAGTACACAGTATGCAGAGATAATTAAATCAGGAATTCAAATCAAGATCCACTGACTCCAAAGCTCAACGTAGACCCACAGTGCCATCTGGTAAAAGGGGAAAAAAACGAAAAGAGACCCATCTCTGTTGCTCCAAAACCTCTTTCCATGACTGTGGTAGGTCCATAGCTGTTAGGAAGGCAAGAGGCTGGAGAGTCTGATTCAAGTTGGGGCCCCTACTCTTTCACTTCCTGGATGTGGGATTGGGGGCAAGTAATGAGCTTCCCCGAGACTTAGTTTCTTCTTCTGTGAAATGGGAAGAATTATAGCAACCACCTCATAGGGCTGTTGTAAAGATTAAATTAGTTAATATGTGAAGCGTTTAGGAGGTCCCTGGGTGGTGCAAATGATTTACACTTGACTACTAACCTAAAGGTTGGTGGTTCAAATCTACCCAGCAGCACGGCAAAAGAAAGACCTGGTGATCTGCTTCCATAAAGATTACAGCCAAGAAAACTCTATGGAAGAGTTCTACTCTGTAACACATGGGGTCGCCATGAGTCACAACTCGACAGCAATGAGTTTTTTGTCTTGGAGTGTTTAGGAAGGTGGTTTCGCACGCATGTGAGTGGTTCTTCCTCGTGTTTGGCACTGCTCCTGGTGTGAGATGGGGTGGGGCCGTGAGGCTGCCCCAGCTGGGGTCTTGAGATGGGACTTTTCCTTACTGCCTGGGCCCCTGTGGAGTCATGGAAGAAACTGTTGTGACTTCTGTTCCTCTTGTAAGAAGGGGCTCCATGGCATGTGTCAAGGGCTTACTATATGCAGATCCACTGTTAGGGACTTCTCAGAGAGATGATAATAATAACAATTATCATTGTTATTAAGCTTACTTTGTGTATCAATCAGGGTTCAACCAAAGCAGAACCAGCAGGACATTTATATTAAGAGATTTATTGCCAAATAATAATCAAAAGACAGCTGGGGCGGCAATCTTAATATCAGACAAAGGAGACTTTAAGACAAAATCTGTTAGAAGAGATAAAGATGGACATTATATAGTGATAAAAGGGTCAATTAATTAAGAAGTTTTAACAATCATAAATATATATGCACCAAACATAGGGGCATCTAAATATATAAACACTGATAGAATTGAAGGGAGAAATAGATACCACTACAATAATAGTTGGAGACTTCAATACACCACTCTCAATATTGGACAGAACATCTAAAAAGAAGATCAACAAGGAAACAGAGGACCTGAGGGACACTATAAACCAACTAGGCTTAACGGACATACAGAATACTCCACCCCAAAACAGTACAATATACATTCTACTCCAGTGCACATAGATCATATCATTCTCCAGGAAAAGACCACATTTTAGGTCACAAATCAAGTCTTCATATATTTAAAAAGACTGAAATCTTACAAAGTATCTTCTCTGACCACAACAGAGTGAAGCTAGAAATCAATAACAGAAAAAAGCCTGGAAAACACACAAACATATAGAAAGTAAACAACACACTACTAAACTACCAATGAGTCAAGGAAGAAATCCCAAATTTCTTAGAGTTAAATGAAAGCACAACATACCAAGACTTGTGGGATGCAGCGAAGGTAGTACTCAGAGAGAAACTTATAGCAATAAATGCCTACATGAAAAAGAAGAAAGATCTCAAATTAACAGCCTAACTCAACAACTAAGGAACTAGAAAGAGAAGAGCAAAGTAAGTCTAAACCTATCAGAAGAAAAGAAATAACGAAGATCAGAGCAGAAACAAAATCAAAACCTGAAAAATAATAGAGAGAATCAATAAAAACAGAAGTTTGTTCTTTGGAAAGATCAATAAAATGGACAAATCTTTAGCTAGGCTGACAGAGAAAAAATGCAAATAACCAAAATAAGAAACCAAAGAGAGGATATTACAATTGACTCAACAGAAATAAAGAGAATTATGATAGAATGTTATGAACAACTGTACAGCAACAAACTGAATAACCTAGATAAAATGAACACATTCTTAGAAGTACACAACCTACCCACACTGGCTCAAGAGGAAATAGAAAGTCTCAACAGACCCATAATAAGTGAAGAGATAGAATCAATGATCAAAAACTTCCCCTCCTCCCACCCCCAAAAAAGAAGTCCTGGACCAGATGGTTTCACTGGGAAATTCTACCAAACATTTAGAGAAGAACTGATACCAATACTGTATAAACTCTTCCAAAAGACAGAGGAAGAAGGAATACTCCCTAATTCATTACATGAAGCAAACATAACCCTGATACTAAAACCAGACAAAGATACCACAAGAAAAGAAAACTACAGGCCAATATCTCTTATGCATATAGATGCAAAAATCCTTAACAAAATACTAGCAAAAAGAATCCAGCAGCATATTAAAAGAGTCATACACCATGACCAAGGGGCATTTATTCTAGGAATGTAGGGATGGTTCAACATTAGAAAATCAATCAATGTAATACATCACATCAATAGAACAAAGGAAAAGAAGTACATGATAATCTCTACAGATGCAGAAAAAGCATCTGATAAAATCCAACACCCTTTCTTGCTGAAAACTCTAAAGAAGATTGGAATAGTAAGGAAATTCCTCAATATGATTCAGGACATATATGAAAAGCCTACAGCCAACATTCTTCTTGGAGAAAGACTGAGAGTTTTCTCCTTGAAATCAGCAACAAGACAAGTGTGCCGACTCTCACCACTTCTATTTATATTGTATTAGAAGTCCTAACCAGAGCAATTAGACAAGAAAAAGAAATAAAAGCTATCCAGATTGGAAAAGAAAAAGTAAAATTATCTCTATTCACAGATGATATGATCCTATACATAGAAAATCCCAAAGAGTCCACAAGAAAACTTCTACAGCTAACAGGAATTTAGCAAAGTTGCAGGGTACAAGGTCAACAAACAAAAATCAGGTGGGTTTCTATACACCAGTAATGAGAAATCTGAAAGGGAAATTAGGAAAACAATTCCAGGGGTGCGAAGGACTTATACAATGAAAACTATAAAACACTGCTGAAACAGATTAAAGAAGACTTAAATAAATGGAAAGATGTTCCATGTTCATGGACTAGAAGACTTAATACTGTTAAGATATCAATACTATCCAAAGCGATCTATAGATTCAACACAATCCAGATCAAAATTTCAACAACCTTCTTTACAGAAATAGAAAAACCAATCCTCAACTTTATATGGAATGGCAAGCGGCCCCGAATAGCTAAAGCAATATTGAAAGAGAAGAACAAAGTAGGAGGACTCACACTTCTTGATTTTAAAACATACTATACAGCTACAGTAATCAAAACAGCCTGGTACTGGTATAACAACAAAAACATAGACCAATGGTATAGAATTGAGAGTCCAGAAATAAACCCACACATCTATGGTCAACTGATTTTTGACAATGGTGCTAAGTCCGTTAGATGGGAAAAGAAGAGTCTCTTCAATAAATGGTGCTGGCAAATTGGATTTCCACGTCCAGAAAAGTAAAACAGGATCCATGCCTCACACCACACACAAAAACAAATTCTAAATGGATTAAGGATCTAAATGAGCAAACTAAAACCACAAAATTCTTAGAAGAAAAAGCAGTGGCAACGCTGTCAGGCCTAGCTTTCAACAATGGATTTTCTAATAATAACAAAAGCACAAATAGCAAAAGACAAAATAAATAAATGGTAACTCATAAAAATGAAAAACTTTTGCTCATCAAAAGACTTCACCAAAAAAGTGAAAAGACAAGCTACCAACTGGGAGAATATCTTCGAAAACCATATATCCAACAAGAATCTAATAGCCAAAATATATGTAAAACTTTGACACCTTAACAATAAAAAGATAAATAACCTAATCATAAAATGGGCAAAGGACTTGAATAGACATTTCACCAAAGAGGACATTCAGATGGCCACTAAACACATGAAAAGATCTCAGCATCATTAGCCATCATAGAGATGCAAATTAAAACCACAATGAAATATTATTTCATTTCCACTAGGATGGCTAAGATTAAAAATACAAACAAACAATAAACAGAAAATAACAAATGTTGGGGAGGACGCGGGGAAATTGGAACCCTTACCCATTGCTGGTGGGAATGCAAAATGGTACAGCTGTTGTGGAAAACAGTGTGGTGATTCCTCAAAAAACTAAAAATAGAACTACCATATGACCCAGCAATTCCACTCCTAGGTATATACCCAAAATCTTGAAAGTGAAGACTCAGAGACTTGTACACCAATGTTAATCATAGCACTATTCTCAATAGCCAGAGGATAGAAGCAGGCTACATGCCCATCAACAGATGAATGGACAAACAAAATGTGGTACATACAACAGAATACTACTCAGCCAGTAGGAGAAATGAAGTCTTGATGCATGCTACAATATGCACAGAGCTGGAAGACATCATGCTGAGTGAAATCAGTCAGTCACAAAAAGGACAAATATTATATGACCTCACATAAAAACACAAGAAACAGCAAATGTACAGAGAACCAAGTTTATTATCAGTTACCAGGGGCAAGAGGGAGGGGGGAAGGAGAGGGTATCGGTGATGGAAATATTGCATTGATTAAGGGTGGGGTTACACAGTCGATTATTGTAATTGCTGTCAATAAGTTGTACACTTGCAATAAGTTGAATTGGCAAAAGTTTTATGATAGATAATGTTTATAACAATCACAGAAAAGAAAAGAGTAGCTGCTGAGGTTGCTTGCCTCATGGGATTTGGTTTCTTGGTTTGGAGGTTTAGAGTCACGGTTTCATGTGACATCCCAGTTAATTGGCCTAATAACATGTTTAGTGCTTCTGTTCTACCTACTAGTTCAATGCACAGTGTCTGGGGTCTTAAAAGCTTGCAAGCAGCCATCCAAGGCACATCTATTTGCCTGGAACAACAGAGGAAGAAGGAGAGTCAGAAATAGGAGGAGAATATGGGATGTGTGGCTAATTGCTTCCATGAACAGCTGCCTCCTTTGCCATGAGACCAGAAGAACTGGACGGTGCTCAATGACCATTACTGAATATGTTGATCAAAATTCCATAGAAGAATCCTGATCAAAAGGGGGATAGTGCAGAGCAGAATTTCAAATTCTCATGGAATCCAGACTTTCTGGAGCCATGAGGTTGGATGAACCCCTGAAACTATTGCCCTGAGATAATCTTTAAACCTTAAACCAAAAATATCCTCTAAAGTCTTCTTAAAACCAAACTGTAGTTTAGCTTAACTAGTAAAAAAAAAAAGTCTGCCTTGAGCATTATGCTTTTTTAAGAACTATCTGTATAGGATCAAACTGACAACAGCAACTCAAAAGATTAGATAGGAACCTTAGGGGTCAGTGAATTTATGTTAATGGTGGAGGAACAACTCAGAAAAAGAGGGTGAGAATGGTTACAAACTCGAAGAATGTAATCAATGTCACTAAATGGTACATGTCGGGGAAAAAAAGAGATTTATTGCAAGGAGTTGTCTTATACAATTGTTGGGGTAGCAAGGCAAGTCCAAAATCTGTAGGGCAGGCCGGCAGGAACTGCAGGATGGAACTCTTGGGCATGAGCTGAAGCTGAAGTCCAGAGGTGGAATTTCTTCTTCTTCAGGGTAACCTCAGCTGTGTTCAAGGCCTTCCAACTGATTGAGCCAGGCCTATCCAGATTATCTGGGATAATCTCTCTTACTTAAAGTTGACTAATTATGGACTTTAATCACATCTACAAAATACCTTCACAGCAAAACCTAGATTAGTGTTTGATTGAATAATTGGGGACCATGGCCTCCAAGTTGAAACAAAAAGATGACCATCACAACATGTGCCAAATATGATGCAAAGCCCATCACTACCTATCAGCTGATTTATTTCCCTCAACAATTCCATGAGGAAGATGGCTTTCTAACTCTTTTTCCTAGAAGAAAGTGACTTGCCAAAGCTCACACAGTGGGGAGGGGAGAGCTGGAATTTGAGCCCCGTCTACCTCTGGAGCACACTCTTAACCACTCTGAGGTTCTTCATCACTAACTAATCTTTCCCAATCTTCATACAATGCTGTAATGGGGATTTTTTTCTCTGCTTTAGGAGCAGGACACCAGGCTGAGAGAGGTCAAGTGCTGCCCCATCGCACACCCAGGAAGTGGCTCCAGGTCCCCTCCTCAAAAGAGCCCTCTGCTTGCTCCCCGTTGCCTCGGCTGTCCACCCTGTGCTTCTGTACATGGCCTCTCTGAGGAATGCAGGCACTCCTTCCTCGCTAACTCAGTACTACCCTGTGTACGGAGGGGAGGGCTCTACCAGGTCTGACACCAGAAAGCCTTGCCTTGAAGCAAGGGTAGATGTGAGGGACCCCTGGCTCCAAGGGTCTCCTAATTTGGGGCTAGTCCCACCGTCCCGGAGGAGACACCAAGGACATCCTGTGCGAGGCACCCAGCCGAAACCAAACACCCTCAAGTCATCTGTCTCCCCAGCCTCAGGCTGGACAGGGCCTAAGTTACCCAGCAGAACATGTACTCCTTGGGAAACCAGGACCTCCTTCTGAAAGACCAAGCCCCTGAAGGGTCCCAGCACAGCCAAGGCTGTGGTCAGTGTGGCCTGCCCGCCCACCCCTTCCTGTGGGGGCCTCAGTGCCAGGGGAAGCAGACCGTGAACAATGCCCCTCTCTGTTCCTGGCCTGGGAGGGGTGGCAAATTCAGTTGTACCTCACACTGGACTAGGGAGTCCACACTCACCCTGCTTACCTCCACTAACTGGCACCTCCAGGTCTCACAGGAAACTCAGATACCCCAAGCTTAGCACCCTCCCAACTCCCCCAGCAGGCCAAAGTCAGAGGTCAGGGGACAGGGCCAAAATGTTTGGGGGTGGGTGGAGCTGGGGCTGGGGGCTAGGGGTGGCACACCAACTGGGCCAGCATGGGCTTCCCAAACCTCACCCAGCCCATGGGGCTCCATCCTCTGCTCAGCTTCATTAGGTGAGGGAGGAGAAGGGGCTTGGAGAGGCTGGGCAGATTGCCCTTGATCACACAGCTGGGAAACACAGAGATGGAACTTGGACCCAGGTCTGCGTGACTCCAGAGCCTATGCTCATATGCTCTTAATCACACAATGCACTGCCCTTTGGAAACCTGAAGTGGTCATGAGTCCAAGGGCACAGGGTAGCTGATTAAACCACAGTGTTAATTATAGCCTCCTCTCTACAGATGTCACCACCAGCCTCTTTGGAGGCAGCCCTCTTCCTCCAAGATGAGGTCCTCTCCCCTCTCCCCCTCCCCCTCGGCCCCTGAAAGGTTAAGCCAGACGCTAGGTACACAGGGTCAGGCCCTGAGCTGAGCACCATCTCACTGAATCCGCATAGCACCTCTGTAAGGAGGGTGCTGTTATTACCCTTTTATACGGAGGGGGAAGCTAAAGCTCAAAGAAGTTGGTGAGTTGTACAGACTATACCCCCCCCCCAACACACACACACCCTCCTTACTAGCCAAACCCTGTCCACTGGACCTGCCCTTCCCAGACAGCCTTGGAAAGTGCCTTTCAAGGGCCTGTGGCATTCCAGGCCCAGCTCCCCACCCTCACCTGGAAGGGGCCTCCCTGCCTCCTGAATCCCTAGTCAGAGCCCAGGAGTCAGGTTCCCAGTCCTGGGTCACTGTGCTGTGTATGAGGGGTGGGTGAGGTCCTGCCCGGAGCCCCCCGCCCCCCGCTGCCACCTGGCAGGCCTGTGGGTCAGCGGGACCCCTCCCCCAGGCCTCCCAGGGCCCCCAGCCAGCCCTGGCTTCCAGAGCTGCCGCCACCTTGGCCGGCTGCACCACACATGGTTTCAATCAGCTGGATGAATGGTGCCTTGTGAGAGCACCACAGGGCTCACCTCCACTGCAGCACGGCCAGGTGGGGTAGCCTTGGAGGGAGGAGCGTGAGGGGGCACCAGGCGGACAGGGAGAGGGGGTGTGCTGGGGGGACACAGCGGCACACAGTTACATAGCCAGGGCCTGTGGTCAGATAGAGGGGTAGGGTCCTGGCTCTGCCACCCACGGTCTGAGTCTGCGAAACTCACTGAACGTCTCTGAGCCTTGGTTTCACCCTCCATAAAAAAGGGTACTAACAAAATAATGCCAATGAACAATTTGCGCAGAAAATGTAAAAAAAAATTCATTGGGGGATATACAATTTTGCAGCAACACTAATAACTAAAAAATATGTGTACAGTTGTGTAGATAGATGTGTATACATATATACGTACAGGAAGGCATATGTGAATATATGGATGTGCATGTATAGGTGTATCTATAGGCATATGTATATACATGTTTATGGCTGCTGCATATATTTTCAAATATAAAATAAAGCACATAGGGGGCACAGTTATGGACACTTCCTAGACATAACCAAATACCTCACAGGATTGGTTTACTGGGTTTGAGGGCTTAGGACCATAGTCTTGTAGAGCAATTCAGTCAATTGGCACAATATAGTCCATAAAGACAATGTTCCATATCTTAGTTTGGTGAGTAGCGTCTGGGGTCTTAAAAGCTTGCGAGCGGCCATCTCAGATACAGTTATTTGTCTCTACTCGTCCACAGCAAAAGAGAAAGAAGGAAACCAAAGACACAAAGAAACTAGTCTACACGAAAAACATCACCTACCTTGAGACCAGAAGAATTAGATGATGCCTGGCTACCACCACCAACTGTTCTGACCAGGGACTCAACAGATGGTCCCAGACAGACTGGGAGAAAAATGTAGAACAAAACTCAAATTCCTAAAAAAAAAAAAGGCCAGACTTGCTGGACTGGTAGAGACTAGATGAACCCTTGAGATCATCGCCCTGGGATACCCTTTAAACCTGGAACTCAAACCACTCCCAGAGGTCACCTTTTGGCCAAATGACAGATTGGCTCATAAAATAAATAATATCACCTGTGAGTACTGTGCTTCTCAAAATAATTGTGTAAATGAAACCAAATGGTAAACATTTTCCCTAGACCAAAGAGAAAGCTGGTATATTGTGAAGAATGTATCTCATGTCAGTGAACAATATGTATAAAAATTGTTCAATAAGAACCTAATCTGATGTGTAAACTTTACTTTCACTGAAAACACATTAAAATATTTTTTTAAAAAGGGTACTAACAGCATCCCCTTTATAAGGATGCTGTGTGGATTCATTGAGATGGTACTTAGTCCGGGGTCTGGCACATAGTACGCCCTTTGTACCTAGTGTAGGACTCAACATTTCGGGGGGCCAAGGGGAAAGGGAAGAGCGCCCCATCTTGGAAGAAGGGGGCTGGCCTCCAAAGAGGCTGAGGGTGACATTTGTGGAGGGGAGGCTACAGTCAACTCTGTGGATTAATTAGCTCCCAGGGCCTGGCCTCAGCAGCTTCCTCCACACTTCACAGGGGCCTCACAAAAAGAGCTTCAGAAGCCAACCTCA
>NW_004444066.1:545871-547511 GCF_000243295.1 Trichechus manatus latirostris
GTTTGCTCCTCGCGGTTCTGTGGTTCTCTAAGCTCGCTGAGACCGTTGCTGGAGCGCTGTGTACAGGACGAGCCATCCCGCTCTGTTCTAGGTGGGCTAGTGTGTCTCCTCCAGCTGAATCGGCAGCGAGAGCCGTGTGCACACATCCCACCCTGCCTCCTTGCCCTGAGGTCCACCGGGTCAGAGAGGCCCACTAGACAGGCAGCCCTGGAAATAACTACGGACGTGCTCAAGGGTTATGCCACAAAAACGCTCAGCGTAGCTTTGTTTATGATACTTAAAAATCTAAAGTAACTGACATATTCAACAATTAAATAAAATGTGGTGCAGTCACAAAACTGAATCCCCAAGGAAAATATTCAGCAACACCAGGAAACTGTTACAATTTACCTCTAAGTGAAAAAAAAAAAAGAAGCAGATTATAAACCATTATGTTGGAAAAGAAAACCTCCTGGCAGAAACATAAAAGCAGCAGAGCAGGGCAGTATAAGGGGAGCTTGACAGAGTGGTCTCGGGAGTAAGAGGGCCTGGGTTCAAAGGCAGACTCTGCCTCCTTCTAGCTGGGAGATGCTGGGCAAGTGACCAAACCTACAAGCCTGAGTTGCATCATCTGTAAAATGGGTGTGATAACAGCACCTACCGATGTCTAGGAGGCACTCAGCACAGTGTGTGGCACGCAGGCTGAGCACTCAGTAGACAGTAGCTCTTGTGATTACATACACCAAACGAGGGAAAGGGTGGTGCTTACCTCCTCCGTATTATCGGTGATTTTCATATGGTTAGGTTTTCTTATTTGTATTTTTAAAATTTTCTGCAATGAATGTGTATTACTTGTAGCAATTAAAAATAAAAACAAATACAAGTTTAAAAGGAAGCAGCCCCTAAATCCTCCCCTATCAATAATTACAGTGAATGTAAATGGATTAAAAGCTCAATTCAAGAGACAGAGAGTGGGAGAATGGATTAAAAAAAAAAATGACTCATCAACTTGCTGTCTACAAGAGACACACCTTAGGCACAAATACATAAACAGGTTAAAAGTCACAGAACAGAAAAAAACATTCCAAGCAAACAGAACACAAAGAGACCAGGAGTGGCAATATGAATATCTGACAAAACCGACTTTAAGTCAAAATCTATTGCAAGAGACAAAGAAAGACATTATATAATGATAAAAGGGTCAATTCACCAACAAGATATAACAATTACAAATATCTATGCACCTAACATCAAAATGACAACAATAACAACATCAAGGTGTCCTGGTGGTGCGGTGGTTAAGCGCTCAGCTACTAACTAACCAAAAGGTCAGTGGTTCGAATCCACCAGCTGATCCTCAGGAGAAAGACGTGGCAGTCTGCTTCCGTAAAGATTACAGCCTTGAAAACTCTATGGGGGCAGTTCTACTCTGTCCTATAGGGTTGCTATGAGTCAGAATTAACTCGATCGCAATGGGAATGAGATGTACCTAACATCAGGGCCCCAAAATGTATAAAACAAGCTCTAACAGAATTAAAGGGAGAAATAGACAAATCTACAATAATAGTTGTTGTTAAGTGCTGTCGAGTCGGTTCCAACTCACAGCGACCCTGTGTACAACAGAATGAAATACTGCCCAGTCCTGCACCATCCTCACAATT
>NW_004444066.1:548135-602263 GCF_000243295.1 Trichechus manatus latirostris
GTCTTTGATCTTCTTCAGTAAGTGCTTCAAGTCCTCTTCACTTTCAGCAAGCAAGGTTGTGTCATCTGCATATCGCAGGTTGTTAATGAGTCTTCCTCCAATCCTGATGCCCTGTTCTTCTTCATATAGTCCAGCGTCTCGGATTGTTTGCTCAGCATACAGATTGAATAAGTATGGCAAAAAGATACAACTTTGACAAACACCTTTCCTGATTTTGAACCACACAGTATCCCCTTGTGTTCGAATGACTGCCTCTTGGTCTGTGTACAGGTTCCTCATGAGCACAATTAAGTGTTCTGGAATTCCCAATATTATCCATAATTTGTTATGATTTACACAGTCAAATGCCTTTGCACAGTCAATAAAACACAGGGAAACATCTTTCTGGTATTCTCTGCTTTCAGCCAACATCCATCTGACATCAGCAATAATATTCTCACTCCACATCCTCTTCTGAATCCGGCTTGAATTTCTGGCAGTTCCGTGTCGATGTACTGCTGCAACCGCTTTTGAATGATCTTCAGCAAAATTTTACTTGCATGTGATATTAATAATATTGTTCAATAACTTCCACATTCTGTTGGACCACCTTTCTTTGGAATGGGCACAGATACGGACCTCTTCCAGTCGGTTGGCCAGGCAGCTGTCCTCCAAATTTCCTGACATAGATGAGTGAGCACCTGTAGCTCTGCATCCATTCACTGAAATATCTCAGTTGGTATTCTGTCAATTCCTGGAGCCTTGTTTTTCTCCAATGTCGTCAGTATGTATAATGGTAGGAGACTTTAAAAGGAAACAGCCTCAGCATGTTGTTGAGGACATTGCTCATTATGTTGCACTGATGAGGTGTCCTGGGAGAAACTGTGATCACTCTTGGTACCTGGTGGTTTTCCAAGTCACATTGCCCGCCTGTAGGCTTCAAGCCACAGCTACATACTTAACCTCAATGCCTAACACGAGGGGATCAGCTAAATAAACAATGGCACAGCTATACAATGTACACACGTTTGTAACGTGCACAGGAGGCCATCTGAAAGATTCGAAACAAACAGAAGTGTTACCCCAGGGATGGGGATGAGGACAAAACTTGTGCTTTAGATTTTGTGTATTTCACTGTTGTTTGCCATTTTTTCACAATAATCCTGTATTACCAAAAATAATGATAGTAATATAATTTGATGTAATAGAAAAATATTTAATAACACATAAAGATGTTTACAATTTATGATGATTAAAAGGTTGGCAAAAGAATGTGCAGTATATTCTCATTTCTACAGAAACAACTTTAGATATAAGGTGGAAAGAAAAGGTCCTAAAATGTGAACAGTGTCTCTCTGTCAGTGGTGGGATACAAGCCATTTTTATTTGCTTCTTATTTCTCTGTATTTTCTAAAATTTTCACAATGCACACATAGAACTTCTGTGATTAAAAAAAAAATGTATTTTCTTAAAAGGAAAGATGTGGCCCAGGTTTTTGCCTGCACTGTCTAAGTCACGGTGGGCTGCATTTTTAGCCTTTTTCTTGCCTCCACTTTCTCCCACCCTTGTATGTCTGTCTCACCCGCTTTTAATTTGCGCCATGTTGCTGTCCTTCTTTTGTCCTTGTAAAGGGCCGGAATTTCTTGCTGGAATGAGGCAAGGCAGAAGCCAGGGCGCAGGCACAGCCCACGGCTCCCCATCCCGTGGTCCCCCACCTCAACACCACCCCATGCCGCCTCCTGGGGTATTGTTCTAATTAGTGGGGACGGTAAGCAGAGCCAAAGGCGGAACTATAAACACCAGAGGCAAAGACCCATAAACAGCTGGATAACTGACTCCAGCTGTGTAGATGGGCCCCGGTGCTCATTCATGAGGGGGAAGGGAGTTGGGGGTGGGCTGGCCCCTGAGGACTTGCCCTCTGCCTTGTCTCCTTAGAGCACCAGGCCAGCCAGGCACCAGGGGGGCAGGGGAGAAAGCTTCTGTGAACCTGGGTGAGCTTACAGTCCAAGTGGGAGAGAGCCATAGGGCCAAGGAGACTCACGTCACCTGAGCACCATTACCTATGCACCTGGACCTCAATTAACCCATCTGTAAAATGGACACAAGAGGAAGTATCAGACTAGATGGGTCCACTCAACTGCACCACATCATGATTAATGCATAAATTTATGATCTGGGCCTAAATGCCTGTAATATACTTATCTGTAATATAATAAAATATATCTACCAGTTACCAGTTGTGGTCGAGTCAGCTCTGACTTCTGATGACCCCATGTGTATCAGAGTAGAACTGTGCTCCATAGGGTTTTTAATGGATGACTTTTTTTGGAAGTAGATTGCCAGGACTTTCTTCCAAGGTGCCTCTGGGTAGACTTCAACCTCCAACCCTTCAGTTAGCAGCCGAGCACATTAACGATTTGTACCACCCAGGTACTCCTAAAGTATATATACCAAAAAAACCAACCCACTGCAGTTGAGTCAATTCGGACTCATAGCGACCTTATAGGACAGAGTAGAACTGCCCCCATAGGGTTTCCAAGGCTGTAAATCTTTACGGAAGCAGGCTGTCCCATCTTTCTCCCATGGAGGGGCTGATAGGTTCAAATTGCCAACCTTTCAGTTAGCAGCTGAGCACTTTAACCACTGTGCCACCAGGACTCCTTAAAATATATGTACCATGCAGTAACATGCTATAGTAAAATTACCTGTAATATATCCTACATATTATATATTATTATATCATACTCTTTAATATTATATTGCTGCTTTTTTTAAACAGCTCTGTGGACATCTGTGAAAACTCTGGTGGCGTAGTGGTTAAGAGCTACGGCTGCTAACCGAAAAAGGTTGGCAGTTTGAATCCACCAGGCGTTCCCTGGAAACTCTATGGGGCAGTTCTACTCTGGCCTGTAGGGTCGCTATGAGTTGGAATTAACTCGACAGCAATGGGTTTGTTTTTTTTTGGTTTGGTGGACATCTGTGATCAGAGAGTATGTGGAGGCAAGCCAGGAAGACTTCTGGTAGGAGGAGAGATTTGAGGGCTATGAAGGTCATAATGGAGGGGAAGGGAGAGGCTTGAGGGTGGGAGGATTTACAGAGCTGGGCGAAAGACCCATGTCCATCTCTCACCGTAGAAACGCACAGCCTGCACTTTATAGGCAGGAAGACAGTGCACTTGACTAAACAGACCAAGACTTGCCAGCCCCAGGAGCTCCCAAACCCGACCACGCAACAGAACCCCAGGGAACTTGGTAAAACACAGATTGCTGGGCCCCTCCCAGAGCTTCTGAATGAGACTCTGGGGCAACAGGTCCTGGATCTTTGAATTTTTAATAATCGCCCTGTTGATTCTCAGGCCAGAAATCTGGCACAGATGAGTGTTTGGGAACCCTGGGCCGAGAGTCCTCACAGCCGCAGAGAGAATGTGGCGGGGGGAGGGGGGGATGTCACCCATGAATTTCAAATCGTGCCCTGTGTCTTCTCACCCAACCACAGGGCACAGTCACTGCAAGGCAGCAGGCGTCACCCTACACTTGGTGTCTGACTGGGGTGGGGCCAGGGGTGTGTCAGGCAGGCCCTCTGCTTGTCAAGGTTAATCCTTGTAAGGACCGCCTAACGATCTAGTGAAGGGTCTGGACCCATAGGAGGGTCTTGGCTCCCTTGCTGAACATCAGTTGACCATAGATGTAAGAATTTATTTCTAGACTGTCAATTCTAATCCATTGAACTATATGTCTGTCCTTGTGCCAGTACCACACTGTCTTGATCGCCACTGCTTTGTAGTAAGTTCTGAAATCAGGAAGTGTTACCCGTTGGTGTCCAGTCGATTCCAACTCATAGCAACCCTATAGGACAGGAAATGTTAGTTCTTCTTTATTCTTCTTTTTCAGGATTGTTTTGACTATTCTGGGTCCCTTGCAATTCCATATGAATTTTAGGATCAGCTGGTTACCTCCTACAAAGAAGTCAGCTGAGATTCTGATAGGGATTGCATTGGATCTATAGATCAGTTTGGAGAGTACGTCATCTTAGCAACGTTCAATCTTCCAACTCATGAACGCAGGGTTTTTTTCCATTTACTTTTGTTACTGTTGTTGTTAGGTGCCAGTGAGTCGGCTCTGACTCATAGCAACCTTATGTATAACAGAACGAGACATCGCCTGGTCCTGCACCATCCTCACAACCGTTGCTATGTCTCAGCCTACTGCTGCAGCCACTGTGTCAATCCATCTCATTGAGGGTCTCCCTCTTTTTCACTGATCTTCCATTTTACCAAGCACGATGTCCTTCCCCAGCGATTGGTCGCTTCTGATCACTTGTCCAAAGTAAGCTAGATGAAGTCTCACCATCCTTGCTTCTGGTTGTACTTAGATCTTCTTTAATTTCCTTCAACAATGTTTTCTAGTTTTCAAAGTATAAATTTTGTGCTTCTTTTGTTAAATTTATTCCTAAGCATTTTTGTTTGTTTGTTTTTGATGCTATGGTGAATGGAATTGTTTTCTGAATTTCATTTTTGGATTGTTCACTGCAAGTGTATAGAAACACAATTGGTTTTTATATATTGATCTTGTATCCTGCAACCTTGCTGAACTTATTAGTTCTAATTGTTTTTTAGTGGATTCCTTTGGATTTTCTAAGATCACGTCATCTGTGAGAGAGTCTCACTTCTCCCTTTCTATTTTGGATGCCTTTTATTTCTTTTTCTTGCCTAATTGCCCTGGCCAGAGCCTCGAGTACAATGTTGAATAGAAGTGGTGAGAGCAGACATTCTTGTCTTGTTCTTGATCTTAGGGGGAAAGCTTTCAGTCTTTCTCCATTAGGTCTAATCTCAGCTGTGGGTTTTTCTTAGCTGCCCTTTATCAAGTTGAGGACGTTTCCTTATATTCCTAGTTTGCTGAGTGTTTTTATCATGGAAAGATACTCAACATCATTAGTCATCAGGGAAAGGCAAATCGAAGCCACAATGAGTTACCACTCACACCCACTAGGATGGCTAGAATCAGAAAGTCAGATAACAGAAGCGCTGGTGAGATAGGAAGAAATTCGCACCCTCATGCACTGCTGGTGGGAATATAGAATGGTGCAGCCACTTTGGAAAATAGTTTGGCAATTCGATAAACAATTAAACACAGAGTTACCATTTGATCCAGCAATTCTCCTCCTAGGAATTAAACCTGAGAGAAATGAAAATCTATGTTTACCCAGAAACTTGTACAGGCAGATTTATAGCAACATTACTCGTAACAGACGAAAGGTTTTACAACCTAATTGTCCCATCAACAAACCAATGGTATATCCATAAAATGGAACATTATTCTACCATAAAAAGGAATGAAGTTCTGACATACGCTCCAACAAGGATGAACCTTGAAACCATGCTAAGTGAAAGAAGCTAGTCATAAAAGGCCATATAGTATATGATCCCATTCATATAAAAATCCAGAATAAAGAAATCACAGAGACAGAAAGATGAGTGTTTGCTTAGAGCTGAGTGGTAGGGGGCAAAGGAGTGATAGGAAGAGGGTATGAGACTTCTTTCTGAGGTGATAAAAACATTTCTAAAATTGACTGTGATGATGGTTGTACATACCTGTGAATATACCAAAAGTCACTGAATTGTACACTTTAAATGGGTGAATTGTATGGTATGTGAATTATATCTCAGTAAAGGTGTTTGAAAGAAAAAGAATGAACTACTGATACATGCTACAACGTGGATGAACCATGACAATATTATGCTAAATGAAAGAAGCCAGACACAAAAGGCCACATATTATACGACTCCATTTATATAAAATGTCCAGACTACTCAGACAAAAAGCTTAGTGGTTTCCAAGGATTAAGGGGAGGAGAGAACACACAGTGACTGCTAATGGGTACAGGGTTTCTTTCTGGGTAATGAAAATGTTCTGGAATTAGATAGTGGTGATGGTTGCAAAACTTTGTGAGTGTACTAAAAACCACTGAATTGTACACTTTAAAAAGTGAATTTTATGGCATGTGACTTATATCTCAATTAAAACCAAACAAAACAGCAGAGCCACCTTTGACACTAGTATGTGTATTGTGAGAGGTCATTCTCAGTGTCCCAGATCACCCAACCACTTCCATTTCATGGGTTCCAGGAAGAAAAATCAAATGCAACAAGGGTCCAGATTCTGTGGGGGCTTCATGGCCCCTCAGCTCCATCCTCGTCAGCCTCAGGGCCAAGGTGGAAGTGCCACCTACAGGCTCAGGTGTGGGGCTGCAAAAGTCAGATGCCAAGAACCAGCTCAGCCCTTACTGAGTATGTGCCGTTCCACAGACCAGCAGACTGAGGCTCAGAGACATGAGGTACTTGTCGAAGGTCACACAGCCAATATAAGCCTGTACTTGAAACAATCTGTCCAGTTGTGTGTATTTTGACTACTAAGCTGTACCGTAAGGAGCCCTGGTGGTGTAGTGGTTAAGCACTGCTCTTCTCAGCTCCCAAAATAAGGGCAACTCCCAGCCACCGGACCAGGAGGCAGAACTGCCCAGTGGGACCCTGGTTGTGAAGTCTTATGGACAGAGGGGGTCCTAGCTGTGTGACGCTGGCAGAATTACTTAACCTCACTGAGCCTCAGATGTCTCATCTATAAAATAGGAATGATGATACCTACCCTAGAGATTGTTCATTATGAGGATTAAAGGAGCTAGCACTTGATAAGCAGAAGGCCTGCCTGACACAGTAAGCAATACCTTTTGTTATTTATATTATTTAATATATTGATATTGTTATTAATCATAGTATAATCATGGTATTAACTAGTTGCCATTGAGAGTCATTTCTGACTCATGATAACCCCATGTGTGTCAGAGAACTACACTCCATAGTCTTTTCAATGGTTGATTTTTTGGAAGCAAATCGCCAGGCCCTTCTTCCAAGGTACCTCTCAGTGGACTCAAAACATTTTTAGTTAGCAGGCCAGCACTTTAACCGTTTGCACTACTCAGGGACTCCAATCTATTATTAGCCCACCACTATCAACCACCAGCCCTGTCTTTTGGGAGGCGAGTCACACTAACCGAAACCTGTGAGATGCTGGGGTGATGGCGCCCCCTGGTGGACATAGACTTACTGCACCTGATAAGTACCAATCTCACCCACTAGACAAACCAAACCCGTTGCCGCTGATTCCGACTCATAGAAATCCTACAGGACAGAGTAGAACTGTCCCATAGGGATTCCTCCCCCATTTCTTTCCTTTTACCCCTAAATATGTCAGCTCATACTTCTTACAATGATATACTCTTACATAACGGCACAATAATCAAAATCAGGAAATATCACATTGAAACAATACTATTATCACACAGTCCCTATTCACATTTCACCAGTTATCCCAATAGTGTGCTTTATAACTGTTTCCTGGTCCAGAATGCCTCCAGGGTCACCCATGGCATTTGATTGCCAGCTGTCTTTAGTCTCCTTTAATCCTGAACCATTTCTCAGCCTTTCTTTAGCTTTTGTGACCTTGACATGTTTAGAGTTCAGGCCAGTTATTTTGCAAAACCATCCCTTAATATGGGTGTGCCTGCAGTTTCCTTGTGGCCAGATTCAGGTTATGTGTGGTTTTTTTTTTTTGTCAGAAATTCCAGAGGTGACATTAGGTCTAACTCTCCCACCTGTGAGAATGGGGAAGCTGAGGCTCAGAGGGTCAGAAAGGAGCCAAGACTTGTCCACAGACACACAGCAGGTGGATGGCAGAGGCAGGATCATCAGCTCAGGGTCTTGACACACGTTCAGGATAAGCGTAGCAAGGCAGGACCTTCCCCCACCCCCTGGGGCCGCCTCAGAACCTTCACTCTGATGGGAGCCTAAGGGCTGGTTAAGGGCAGCAGCACCGGCCCTCACGCCATCATCCCCACAACAGTCTAGCTCCCTAGAATCCCCCTTTCTGCTTCATCCATTTCATTTTTAGTTAGGTTTTACTGAGACTTTTCCATTACACAAATGATACACAAATACATCATCCTCGTAAAAAAAAAAAAAGTTTCAGTCAATGTGAAAGTCCCCTTTGAAAGTCCCCCTCCCCAGTCTCCTCACCCTCCTCCAGAAGTAGCATTGTTATCAGTTTGGTGTGAAAGCTACATACATCTATACCCCCTGGAAAAATATATCTTCTGTACCAGTCTCTTTCCACAAATGGTATTTCACTATATGGTCAGCCTTGTAGAGACTTCCCTGCCAGGACTTGGAGATCCAGTGAACTATTTTCAACTGTATCATCATTTGCAGCGTGTGGCTACACCAGAGGTTATTAGCAGATCCCTTGTGGATGGACATTGAGGTTGTCCCCACTGTTTTGCTATCATGAAACACACCATCCTATGTACACGACCCAGGGCTTCTCTGAGGAAGCTGCCTGCCTCTGGGAGCTGGGACCACTACCTGGGGACCAGATTCTCTGAGTGGACTCCTCACTGTGAAGGCTGATGAGTCTGATGTGCTTTATTCACTACGAATTGCAGGACTGTTGGGGCCTGAGAGAAGTTGGGCTTGGTTTTTGCAACGTGTTTCAAGGACTCTTACGGTTTCAAGATAGGACAGGCAACAGGGAAAAGGAGTTGAGCTGGTGAAAGTCCAGACCCGCACCCCTCTCCAATGAGATCACCCATGCCTTTATCTGGTTTTCAATGAAGTGTTTCTTTCAAAACAGCATCTCAGCTGTTGAAAGCTCTAAAATCTCTGATGTAGTCTGGTCCCTTACCTGACACAGAATCCCTTCTGTATCATGCTGGGAAGTGGCCATCCAGTCTTGGGTTGGATCCCCCCCAAAACAGGAAGCTCCTTACCGACCATGGTAGGCAGAATAATGGCCCCCAAAGACGTCCACGTCCTGGTGCCTAGAACCTGTGACTATGTTAGGTTACACAGCAAAGGGGAATTCAAGTTGCAGATGGAATGGTCCAATGCATCTTTTGTGGAAGGTGGGAAGAAGAGGAGGGCAGACGAGCCCTGCTGATCCCTTGATTTTAGCCCAACGAGACCTATTTTGGATTTCCGACATCTAGAACTGGAAGATAATAAATTTGTGTTGTTCTAAGTTACTAAGTTTGTGGTAATTTGTTACAGCAGCAACAAAAAACTAATACACCCTCTTTGGCCACACTGCTGCCCATGCCTGCAGAACAGCTCCTTCCTCTCCCTATAATTCTTAGATGCCAGCCCTGGTCCTGCCCCCTTGGCCCTCCAGAAGACTCTTCTCTTTCCCCCCACTTGATGAAGCCTTTCAGAAACTGGAAGACAGTGGCCACATCTCTCCCAAAGTCTTCTCCAGGCCAATAGACACTGCTCCTCATGTGATGTGGTTTCCAGATCTCCTCACTGGCCTGGTCACCCTCCTGAGGATGATACAGGTGGTCAATGTTTGTCAAAACATAAAGCCCTGATCAGGAGTCCAGCCTCTAGCCACAGTCTGAGCACCATTGGTCTCTTGCCTCCCTTCTTACGAAGGCACTGTTCTCATTAACGCAGACTCCAGCTACATTCTGTTGATGATGGCCACATCAAGCTCCCAGTTGATAAAACCCAAAGAGGTCTCTGTAGGTGTTGCCCTTGTGCCATTGGGACTGGCATTTTGGTGTGTTTACTCCGACCTCTCAGTCTGCTCTCCTGGCTCCTGATCATGGAGTGAGACCTCCCAGCACACCCCTCCCTCACCCCTTAGGAGCTGTCTGTCTTCAATTCCATGTCTCTTCTCCTGGCTCATACTTGGTGGCCTGATTCAGTGGTTCCCACACCTTCCTGTCCATCAGGGAGTTTGTTAAAATATACACTGTTGGTCCCATTCCCAGGGGTTCTGAGTAAATTTGGGGGAGCCCAGGAATATGCCTTTTTAAAAGCTCCCCAAGGGGATTCCATTGCAGACAGCTGGCCGGGACCTCTCTGCTTGGTCCCAGCTCTCTCCTCTCCAGGCAAATCTCAAGTCAGGTCTTCAATTTGGCTGGGGAGGGTAGAACGTGATTTGCTTCACCCAAAGTTTTAGCTCCTTGGACAGCAGGGCTCTCAGCCTTAACTAGGACCTGTGGGGATCATCAGCCTGAGGCAGGTTTTCCCACAGTGGGATGCCTTGGCATGCTGAGGGGCTTGTTAAAAATGCAGATGCTTGGGCCCCATCCACTTCTGTTGCAGATGAATCTCTGGAAGCAGGATCTGAGAATTTGCATTTTAAGCAGATTTTCCCGGAGGGGCCACTGACTCCCTCCACATCCCTAAAGGATGCGGGAAACTGAGGATCAAGAGTAACAGTGGCTTGTCACTGCTAGTCACAAGACCCATCAGTGACAGAACTCACTCTAGACTCTGCGTCTCCTGGCTCTCAGAGCCACGCTTGACCCCCAGCACCTCTGAGCTATCTAGTTTCTCTCTGTCATCTGAGCCGCCCCAGGCAGCTGCCCAGAGATAGGCCTCTGCTATCTGTGAAGGCGTCAATTCACAACCCAGTGGTTAATTTGACCAAGTCACCGTATGTGTGCATGTGTGTGCATGTCTATGGGGAAACAGGGAGCAGACTTTGGCCGTGCATACAAACATCCCCATCTCCACCCTCCCCTGCCCTTGCAAAAAGGTGCCACAGACAGACAAACAGGACCAATGTGTACAAACAGAACCCCACTTTATTAGCAGTTAGTTCGAGATTGTACATTAATGGAGGAAGGTTGCCACTTTTAACACAACCCAAAACGGCTGGTTCGAGAGCCCTCATCAGATGAGCTGGGTAGCGCCTCCTCTCCACCCCTCCCCACCCCCCAGCATGGGAAGGAAGCCTTTGCCTGCTCCCCCAATGTGCCCCCACCCCCTCCAGTCGGCTCTCTCCTCTCCCCAGGAAATGACATGAATTTCATGCAAAAATTACAAAAGGAGCCCTCTTGCTGATAATAAAAGCTACACAGTCATAGAAAACCTTTCCTCCTCCTCCTCCTCCAGGACCAGAGAGGAAGAGGAGCAGGAAGGATGAACACCTTAGGGTAAAACGCAGCCCTAGTTCTCCCCCAGGCCCTGGGCATTGAGTCCACACAAAGCCCCAGCACCCTGGAGGAGCTAAGCCACCTCTCACCACCTGAGCTGGCAGGGCAAGCCCCAAGGGCAACCACCTCAGGCTTGGCAAACCCGATTCCAGTACTGCCTCTGGGTGGGGGAGCCTCTGAGCCCCCCAACCTCACTGCAACTAGAGCAGACCTGCTCCCATCTGTCCTACCTGTTGTTTCTGCTTAGGACTTTCTTTGATATTTGAAAACCACTGCTGTAGCCCCATCCACTCATTTTATAGATGGGGAAATAGGGGGCCCTGGGAGGACAGCCAGCACATGGCCACTAACTGCACCCACTGAGACTCAACCTCAGCTCTCCCACCTCTAGCCCAGTGCTCTTCTCCCCACACCATGGCCTGGGGAGGCAGCTCCCCAGCCAGGCCCTCCCGATGTGTCCCAGGGGCCTGGCTCTGCTCAAGTGCACACCTGAGTCCACAAAAGACCCTGGGCCTCCAGGGAGTGAAAACCCAAGGACCATGAGAGAGACAGAGAGAGAGAGAGAGAGATGCTGTCTGGTGCCTGTGGACCATCCCCAGCTCAAAAAGGCAGCTGAGGCTCCTCCTGACTCAAGATACCTCATTCTCAACAGCGCCGCAACGCCTTCTACAATGTCCTCTCTCCCTTCCTCCTGGGCCCAGCGGGATGCTGTCTTCTCCAGGAAACCCGCCCTCACCGTCCCTGAGCCGCTAGAGCTCCGACTGCCCCTCTGCTGGTTTGGCACTTGGTACAGCTGACAATAGGAGCACATCTCAGGCAGGAGTGAAGCTGTCAAGTCAGCGCAGAAGATAAAAATCCACACAGCCTAAATTACCTTTGACGATACAGGGGATGGAGGAACTGGTTATCCGACACCACGAGAGACAATCAGACAAAGCCATGTGGGGCTTCTACACACAGCAGGCCGCCAGCCTCCAAAAATCAATGTCTGTCGTTTAAAAAATCAAAGTGTGTGTGTGTTGAGGTGGGGGTGGTCTTTTCAGCATTAAAAGAGATTAAAGAAACACTGTACAAAATGCAGTGTGTGTACCCTGACTGGATCCTGGTTTGAAAAGCAGCTACAAGTTACTTGAGGGACAACAGGGAACATTTAAAAGTGGACTGGATAGCAGCTGTTGTTAGGAAATGACTGTTGTCATGGGTGTGATATATTGGGCCAAACCCGTTGCCGTCAAGTCGATTCCAACTCATAGCAACCCTATAGGACAGAGTAGAACTGCCTCACAGGGTTTCCAAGGAGCGGCTGGTGGACTCAAAATGCCAACCTTTTGGTTAGCGGCTGAGCTCTTAGTTACTGCACCACCAAGACTCCGATATTGGGCCAACGTGAAGGATATGTCCTAACTCTTAGGAGATGTTGGCTAAAGCACCTAGGGGAGAAGTCTCATCATGTTTGCAACTTTTAAAACAGAAAAAAACAACAACCATAAAACAGAGAGAGAAACAAATGTGGCAAAAATGTTAATCATTGTAAATCTAGATGGTAAGCATATGGGTGTTCGTGATAAAATGACAGTAGAACATTTTTTTTTACTTGCTCTTCTCACTAGCGACCCGCGGGGACAGCACCACGTTGGGAACCGCCAGTTTCCACTAAGGCAGTCCAGCCAGGAGTCCTCTGGCGGGAACAGACTGCTGCTTCCTCAACTGGGCCCCAGAGGCACAGCTGCTCATATTTTGTTGTTGTTGTTGTTAGGTGCTGTTGATTCTGACTCATAGCGACCCACGTGACAGAGAACTGCCCCTTAGGGTTTTCTAGGCTGTAATCTTTACGAAAGCAGACTGCCACATTTGTCCCATGGATCCCCTGGGTGGGTTCAAACTGCCGACCTTTGGGTTAGCAGTTGAATGCTTAACTGCCGCACCACCAGAGCTCCTTTCCTCGTATTTACGGGCCTGGAAAAGGTCCATCTTTAAACTGCAGACTCGCCCTCCCAGTGGTGAGATGCCCACACCATGGGAGGCTATGAGAACCTGGAGGGACTGAGGCTCACGGACGAAACACAGAATGGAGGGTGGAGTCACCTGCACCATTTAAGCTATTTCTCTCTCCCTCACTTTTCTGGCCAATCACTTATAGTGAACTGATGAAGATTAGAGATGCTGATGATGCTACACCCACTGGTCTCTGGTTTTCTCCTCTTGTGTGGGAATCTGTGTGCCCATTAGCTGAGTACCCCTAGCGAGACTTATCCCCATCCCTAAAGGTCCTGGCAGTGTCTGGGCCCAGTGGCTCCTCAGGAAAGATTTGTTAGTGGGAAGAGAAACAGCAGCAGTGACCAGACAGACTTAGAACACATACAGCTCAGGTTCCAGTCCCCCCGAAAGTGCCTGGACAAAAATCCACAATATCTCCTCTGCTCTCACAGGATCTCAAGCCTGCCTGCTCCTTCCCCAGGCCAAAGGCAGAGAGAAGAGAACTGCCTGCCCCACAAGTGTCAGCTTCATCCAGTCAGCCTGGGCCTTCTGGGCTCCAGGAGACGGGAGCAGGCCTCTAGGCCCAGAAGATAGACCAGAGAATGTGGGAGCTGTAAGGTCCTCACAGACACAGAGCCCAACCCCTCAAAGACAGATGGGAAGTGAGGCCCAGGAGTTGAGCTATGAAAGCATTGTCCCACTCTCGCTGTCTGATCCCACTGTGCGGGCAATCTTCACGTGCGTGCGCGCGTGTGTGTGCGTGCGTGCGCACGTGTGCGTGCGTGTGTGTGTGTGTGTGTGTGTACATCCCACTCTGATCTCAGACAGTTCCTCATCTGCTCCCTCCCCTCATGGCCCAAAGTCTCCAGGCTTAAAGGCCCCAGTGAGAAGAATAATAGGAACTCTCCCAGCAGAACACAATGAAACCACACATAGCTGGTCCAGTACCCAACTTTCTTCTCCACCCCAGGGTAGAACTTGAGAAAAGGGAATCAGTCCAGAACTGAGATAAGCCCAGGCCCCTTCAAGGTGGGGAAAGCAAAAGAGGGATGAAAATGCCGATCTAGAACTGAGAAAGCTCAAAGGCACCCTGGCTGGGAAGGAGTGGTTTGTCCCCTTATCCTGGAATGACTAGGGTGTGACAGAGGAAGAGACAGGAACCTGGCACGGAGTAGGATCCCAAGGATGGGCTCAGAGGCAGTGTGGCATTGAAAGAAGAGCACTGGACTCAGGATCAGGAGCCTCAAGTTCAATTCTCGGCCCTGCTCCCACTCAGCTCTGTGACATTGTCAAGTAGGTCACCTCCCCTTTCTGGACTTATTTCCATACCTGCTGAAGGACCCTTCCAGAGCCAAGATGCTAGAGTCTTCTTAACAAGACAAGGCTCTCCAGAAAGTATTTCCTAGGTGTCAGTTCAAAGCTGAGTTGGCAGTTGGAGGGGGCTGGGGAGAGGCACCCCAGCTTCAGTCACTTCACATTGTTAAAAGAAGGGGGGTGTAGGAGCAGACCCCAGCCAGAAAACAGCCCAGAGATCCCACTGTCTGCAGGGGGGCCTGGAGGCAGTTCTGTGGGTCCCAGTGGGCATCCCACTTCCTAGGGCAGCTCCCAACCTAGCACCATGTGAGGGGGAGTGGGGATGGGCCAGTCTTTGGCCCCAACTCTCCAACCCAGCCCCAGCTGTTTCCTTTGGCCAAAATTCCCCCAGGGTCACTGGGCTTCAGGAAGCCAGATTTCCTGGAGAGGGTTGTTCTTCCCTGAACATCTCACCACCGCTTTTCACCTGGGGTACCCTTGGGACAGACAGGGCACTTGGGAGAGGGAACGGAAACCTCCCAAGAGCTCCTCCATACTGTCTCCTTGAGGCCCCAGACACATGAAGATACACCCCCCTCCCTTCCATCTCATTCTCTAGCACTGAGATGTGACACCCTTTGGAACTGGGGCTTACCATCATTTTGTACGACTGAATTAAAAACAAACCCAACCAAAAAAAATAGAATATATATATACACATTATATATATATATATATATATATATAAAACACAGTGCGACCCCAGCACCCAGGGTATAAACTCTGGCACCAAGAAAAAAACAAACAAAATATTAAAATACTTTAGCTTCTTAGTATTTGGGAGGTTAAAGGGGTCTCTGGGAACCCTCAGCCACAGGAAGCTGGGGCAAAGCAGTGGATGGCAGTCTCACCAGCTCTTCCCAGTGTCTGCCAGGGGCCGAGGCTGGGTGGGCACAGGGACAACGTATGTACATTGGAACGTATATACTGGCAGACTCCTGAACCACCTCAATCTTTTACCACAGGAAACACCACACATGTCATATCCCAGCATGAAGAAAGGGAGTAGGGTTGAGGCCTAGGTCTCCAGGTTCAAAAGGCATGGCAGTGCCCCAGGGCCTGAAGGAGGCCTTGAGGACTGGGTGGATACTGTAGGAACCCGAGAGTCTTTCCCAAAAAAAGGAAAGGTGAGAGGTGAAGGTATTAATCAGAATGTGTGTAGAGGTTCAGAGATCTCTCTCTCGAGGTGGCCACATTCACATCCAACCTAGTGATTGACTCTGAATACCTAGATGACCCCTCTGGATGGCCTGGCTTGAAACAGTCAGGGAAATGTCCAGTCCCTCTCCCTGGTTTGGCAAAAGGCCCAGCTGGGCTCTTTTCCCTTATTGTCTGGAGGACAGGGAAAATATGGCAGCTAATACTGAGAGGACACCCTGCTGGGGTGGGTGGTGGGATGAAGGAAAAGGATATGGTTGGTAGAACACAGTGAGGGAAAGAGAAGAGAGTCTCATGGAATCCGTCCTACCAGGAAGTGGCCTTCCGCCAATAGAAGTGGTATTCCACCAACAGGAAGTTGCCTCTCCCCAACAGGAAGTGGCCTTCCCTCCAACAGAAAGTGGCCTCTCCACAGAGAGGCTGTGAACGGAATTGACCTCTGGTGGTCAGGGAGGTCCTATAGGCCACAGACCCAGCAATGGATGCTCTGAGGCCCTTGTGGACCTGCCTGGACTCTTCTCCTGGCCCTGTCTGAGCCTCAGCAGAGTATTGCTCATAAATGCTTGGCCAGCCTAGGCCCAGCTCCCCATCCTACAGGTCAGTCTGGCTCAGCGTGCGGCAGGATGTCCCTGCCGTCACAAATGTTCAGTCTGGCTGTGGTGGCCGCAGCTACCTGGTGTTCTGGAGGTCCTCCCGTAGCCAGGTGGGCAATGTCTGGCCCATCTTGTACAGCAGCTTGGAAAGCTCGATGTTGTGGTCTCGGTAATAATCCTTCAGGAAGGCTCGAGACTGTAACAGGAAGGAAAGCTCAAATCTTGGTGATGTGTTGATTCAAGAGAGAACCCCTTTCTAAAACCACCATTCTGTTGGATTCATCCCATACATCTATTATTTATTCACAATCTTCTTCTAAATGGTGGCCTCCAATAGAGAACTTCTATACAGTAGAAGCACCAAAATATAGCACACAAGGTCAAAATTCTTGTGATAAGGAGAAAAGAGAAAGAATTAATCAGAACAATGAGGCCAACGAGAAAAGGGAAACATAACAAGATTCAGTTTGTGACCTTTCCCCTATATGCTTTTGCACATGCTGTTCTCCCCAGCGAGAATGCCCCATTCTTCGATTTCATAGATCCAAATTCTACCTCATCCTTCTAGGCTCAACTCCAGAGATCCCCTCCCCTCCTGTGAGAAGCCTTCCAAACCCCTCCCAGCTTCACGTGACATCTCCTTGTTCTGAATTCCCATAGCAATGTATGCACCTCTTACTGCACTCTACGCTTTCTGCCCTCATATTCCTATTGATGTGTGTGTCTCATCTCCCTCCTAGACAAGGAGTCCGTGAAGACAGGGACCACATCTGGCTCATCCTCAAAGCCCCACAGCACTCAGTCCTCAGTAGCAGATAACAGATACTTCATGAACTAAATCAATTCTGACCACCAAGTCCTAGCCCATATTTCCTCCTCTTAAGAACACTGTCCAAGAAATGCCAATGCCATTAACATCCTGGACATAGGTTAAGGGGGAGAAAAGGCTCCCTCCAGTAGAGGAAACCCTCCACTTATCCAGCTACTGCAGGCAGCGTGTCCGTCACTTACATCCAAGTCCATCTCTGGGTATTTCCGGCCTTTGCTTTTGCCCAGACACTTGGTTTTTCCTCCTTCAAGCAGTTGGCACCAAAATCCTTTCTTTGGATCAAACCTGTGGAGGTAGGGAAGGTCTGTGGATTGGGAGCTGGCCTAATTCAGCCTCTTGCCACCTTAAGGCAATAATGTTCACAGACCCCAGGAATGGCAGAGCCTTGGAGATCAGGAAATCTACTCCCCTACACACACACACACACTTGCGCACACACACACATGCACACACACATACACGCATATATGTACAAAAGCACACTGACACACACACTTTTGTACCCACACTGATTGTGTGGGGATGATATTTACTTCTTTAGCCCTAGTTCTGCCATTGGGCTACAATAAACACTGAATCTCCTGTCCTCCTGGATGAGTGGCCTCAGTTCCTTCAGCAATCTATAACATAAATCACTTTCCCATCCTTCATTACTGTGGGCAATCTCTTCTGAGCATTCTGTAACTCAGTGGTGAGCAACACATTTTTTTACCCAAGAACCAATCCAAAACCAAAAACCCACTGCCTATGAGTCGATTTCAACTCATAGCGACCCCACAGGACAGAGGAGAACTGGCCTCATAGGGTTTCCAAAGCTGTAATCTTTACAGAAGCAGACCGCCACACTTCTCCTGCCGAACGGCTGGTAGTTTTGAACCGCCAACCTTTCGGTCAGCAGCCAAGTATTTAACCACTGCACCACCATGGCTCCTTAAGAACCCAATAGGGGGGAAATTTTACTGGAGGTTCTTTTGGTTTTTAATCAATTATATCTTTATCAGGAAATGCAATCTTTGCAGCTGCTTTTAAGCTTGCCCATCACCGATGAGTTTCTCTTACGGAGTAAATTTCAGAAATGACAGAGCAAGTACGTCTTCAGTATCTGATGTCATGCTGGGCCTTCAAAGACATTTTGGGCAGATGAGATCTGAAGCTGCCACAGGGAGCAGAGGCATACTAGCATGAATTCAGCACCAGATCTGGAACCATTAGAAGATTGTTGAGGAGAAGGGTATCAGGAAAAAAGAATTCATCTTTGGTAGGTAAGTGAGCTAGGGATCTGAGTGGGTCACAGGGTGGGCAAAGTCATCAATGCTAATAACAATAATAATTGCTACCATTTGTTGGGCACTCAATACATGCCAGCCACTGAGCTAGGAGCTCCCCATGCAGGCTTTCATTCAATGCTCACAGAGACTCTCAGGGAGCTAGACTTATTATCTTTATCCCCAATTTACAGATGAGGAAAGTGAGGCTGGAAGAAGTTAAGAGTTCAAAGTGACACAGCTGAGGAAGTAATGGATCTGGGACTCTTAACACGGGCGTCCTGGATGCTACAGCCCACACTCCTAACTGCTGCTCCATTCTGCCTCTAAGGACTGACTTCCCTTCTCCACCTTCAACTTCCAAGACAGTGAGAAGGGAGCACTTCTGCTGTAAGACTTCCCCAAAAACACAGCCAGAGAGGGCGGCTTTACTCCTCCTCCTGGAGCCCTCATCTGGCTGAGTGAGGCATTCATCTGTGACCAGAACTAGGAGGCAGCCCCTCCCGAGCCCTGACCCCTGCAACACAGGCTGGCAGTTATTTGTCTTGGGGAGGGCATTCTCAATGACTGGCACTGGGTACTGATTAAGCGGGATCATTAGCCATTAATAATATGTTTAGTTTCTTTTTCCTGAAATTATATTTTAAATCATAATCTAATACTAAGAGATCCTTGTGGGAATAGGGACTGCTCATTGCTGATCTAACTTACCTAGCCCAGACTGAATAAAACACCCCATCACCTCCCTTTGTCTTGAGTGCATACCTTTATTAATATGACTTAAGATCAGCTTAGCTTTTCTGCTAACCTGTCATCAGGGAAGTGTTAACTCTAATTAACCTGTCTCTCTCCCATAATCATTCAAGACTTCGGCTTTTTAGCCCAGGTGCCTGATCAGTGGAATCCCTCTGCTGAAAGACCAAGGCAGCACTCACGCCAAGGTTTTGTGGTAGTCAATGGTGTTGGCCACCCCAAGGAACTTCTGCACCATATCCATCACTTTGGCAGGTTCTGTTCGCAGCAGTTTGCCATCCAATACCAGAATCTGGAAGGAAGGAAAGGGGGAAGGGTGCTCTAAACCTATTTCTAATCAGTACCAGACAGGCTCCCAATCTGCTGGGCCAGCAACCATGGCAGCAGGAATGGACTGGCCACAAATTTGGGACCCTGCACTCTAGAATCTTCTCCCTCCACCTTTGCATGGTAAGTGTTCCCAAGGCTCAGTCTTCTCTATTGTCTAACTCCCTGCTCTCCACCAACTTCCCCTGACCAATGCCATCCTCTCCTAGAGTTTAAGATATTACCAAAACCCTGGTACCTCTCATACCCCTACGATATCCCTCTTTTGGCCCCTCTCCGAGCTCTCAGCCTATACATCACTCCCCTGCTTAAACCCTTCAAAGGTTTCCCAAAAAGGCCTTGTGTGATCCGGCTCCCTTCCACCATGCTCCCGTCTCTCCCCTCCACCTGTGTACCTCAGAGATTTCTGAGTCTCCTTCTACAGAGTCTGCTGCAGTGGACAAGAACTTGGGGAATTCTCAAATATCAACCCTGGGGTAAACCAGGCTAAAGCCCTTCAAGACCCCAGAGGTCTAACTCACTAATGGCACCATTTCACACTCCGTGACTAAGGAAAGTGAGGCTTGAAGGAGAGTCCAAAGTGACACAGTGGAGGAATTAATGGATCTGGGACTCTAACACGGGCGTCCTG
This sequence comes from Trichechus manatus latirostris, assembly GCF_000243295.1. NCBI lineage: Eukaryota > Metazoa > Chordata > Mammalia > Sirenia > Trichechidae > Trichechus > Trichechus manatus. Next base: position 567,993 of record NW_004444066.1, read on the forward strand.
GATGCCACAGCCCACACTTAGCTGCTGCTCCATTCTACCTTGAGGTGAAGGACTGACTTCCCTTCTCCACCTTCAACTTCCAAGACAGTGAGAAGGGAGCACTTCTGCCGTAAGATTTCCCCAAGAATGCAGCCAGAGAGGGCGGCTTTATGCTTCCATCTCTGATTGTTGAAGTTTCATCTCTCTTACTGGGATAGTGAGATATTTTGAGGCTCTCCACTAACCAAGCAACCAGTACTATGGTTGCCCTCCCATGGGTCAGGGACAGGCAGTTACCTGGTTGGCGTGAAAGGCGCTGAGCCAGCGCTCGATGTGGGTGGCATACCAGCCAGGGACCAGGCAGCGGTTCTGGAGGGCGCGCAGCTTCGAGGATGTGTCGGGGCCTGCCGTGATCACCTCGTGGAAGGTGTACTTCAGGGCCACTGGGTCATCATGGGCTCGCTGGTGCTGCGTGCAAGCAAGAGGGTCAGCATGTTGTGCGGAGGGCACAAAGGAAGAAGCCTTCTTGGAACAGCAGCCTGGGAGGTGGCTAGGAGATCCTGGGCTGGCTCTGCCTCTCACTGCTGCTTGACCTCAGGGAAGTTATGGGCCCCTCTGAGCCTGAGCTTCCCTATCTTTGCAAAACAGGAGTCAGACTAGATTGGGGATTCCAAATGTTGGTCATTCACACAACCTCTCTACAATTTCTGCCATATCCACAAACCACCTGTGTGTGCCATTGTCAACATAATTTTCTTTACATTGGCTTACCTTTCTTCTTCACATAAATCTATTTCAAAAGAAATCTCAGTATCACCTCCATGAATGGAAAACAAGATTCATTTGTCATAAACAGAAGGTAACCCACTGCTGTTGAGTCAATTCCGACTCATAGTGACCCTGTAGAACAGACCAGAACTGCCCCATGGGGTTTCCAGGCTGTAATCTTTATAGAAGCAGACTGCCACATCTTTCTCCCATGGAGTAGCTGCTGGATTCAAACCGCTGACCTTTCAGTTAGCAGCTGAGTGCTTAACCCCTGTGCCACCAAAGCTCCTAAATAGAAGGTAACCACTCATAAATACATAAACACACACACACACACACACAGAAATATATATATAAGCAATGTTCTCAAATTCCAGCCAGACACAAATGCTTGCTGCAGGCCCCAAACTCAAAACTTGCTCTCTCTTTGTTGAAAATGGAGCTTAACAGTGTTTGAGAGGAGTTAAAGGCCACTTGCACCAAACTGAGAATTTCTTTTTACCGAAATCAGAAGGATTGGGAAAGAACTGGAAAGAAGGAAATGCGGAGTCTGAATCACCTAAAACAATGCCACAGGCTGTTGGGGTGCACAGCCCCTTTGGGAAACACTGGGTGGGATCTCTAAGTGCTCCTGCAGAATTCCTGAAATTTCAGAGTTCAGGGTCCTGCCCCTCAAGGGATAACCCTCACAGGCCAACCACTGCCCCAACACAAAGCACAGGGAAGGGGGCTGGCGCAATAATGGTGCATAAGAGCCTCCCTCCTATCTGCCCTCCAATCACAGAGAGGCCACCCTCCTCCCTCGCCTTCCAGCACCTTCCTGGATTCTCTGGTGCAATCAGTCTCCTCTTTGTCTCTCTTACCCCCCTGACCATGGACAGAAGAACCGAGTCTTAGACTTAGAAGACTAGGGTTCAAAATGCCACCCCATGAATTTGAGCTAGTCACTTGACTTGCCTGCTGTGTCTCGGTTTTCTCATCTGTCAGAAGGGCCGATGTGCACAAACCCCTCTGCCTTCTAGAGAACTGCTGTGAAGCTCCAACAAGGTGGCAGGTGGAAAACGCACAGCATTGTCATAAGTACAGACTGCAGACTGTGGGACCAACTCAGTCCATGACAGCCTTCCCTCTATAAGCCGGTATTTCTGTTGCCCCTGCCCCAGGAGAACAACAGCCCGTTCTCTGCTCACTGCTTGCAGCACAACAGAGATTAGAAGTGGCCTCCAGGTGTTTCTGACTTACTTCCCTAATGACAAAGCCCACAGGAGAGGAGGGTTTCAAGACAGAGACAAAATGTCCTAGAGACGTCAGAGGAAGAGGGCAGCTTCCCCACCAGGCTCAGGAGGGGAGGTGGGAAGAGAGGTCTGCGGGACCAGGGAGCAAGGAGGATCTGTGCCCTACCACCTGCCAGCACTGCAGGGACACAGCAAGGCCCCCAAGAGGGAGTGGCCTTGTGAAGCATCCACATGAACAGGCTCAAGGGTGGCAGGGAGCTACTGAAAGTGGCCAGGACTGAGAGGCCTTCCTATGCAGGCCGGTGGAGTCCTCCCTAGTAACCAGCGGCTAAGGCCCAGGAGCCGCCCACTACCCTGGCACTGTGGCATAATCCCAGAAAGACTGGTTGCAGGGGAGGAATCCTCCCCAAAGGTCTGAGCTTAAGCTTTACTGGAAACCCAGTGGAATGGCACTGAGAGTCAGGATTAAGTCAGGTCATAGAAATTAAAGTTCTAGTCTTTGTAAACCTCAAGTAAGAACTAGGACTGGCAGCCTCTCTAGCATGTATCACAGTGCGTTTTACTTCCTTACCTGATGAGGCGTTTGCATCCTCCACGAACAATGCCACGTCTGGTCTTGTTCATCTCGGAATTCCCACTGCTACCCCGACCCCCGGATTCTACAGTGTGTATAAGCCCAGGTCACCGTCTGCCAAATCTAGGCCTCATCAAGGTGGAACCAGCCTCCACCTCTTGCTGGTGTCAGAGGAAGGAACCCAGGTGAAGCTAGGAAAGTGGGCAGTTAACTGTGGCCTGGGGTTCAATATGGATTTCTGCCAGTCTCCTCCCAGGCTAGGAGCTCCATGAAGGCAGCCTTCCTCTATTCTTCCTCACTGCCACAGCCCAGGTACCTAGCTCAGAGGTGGCACATACTAGATGCTTAATAAATACTGACTGAAAGAATAAGTGGGTAACTGAGTGGCAGAAAGTCTCCCAGCCACCACCCAGGGACTCCATCCCAGCCCTGGCTCACCTGGTACCAGGAATAGGCCCGGTCTGCAGGGTTGATGAGGATGGTCAAGATCTTGGCCTTGGGCAACAGGGCGGCTGCCCGGCGGGGTGCCACTTCTGAATCAAAGTAGTTGGCGCTTTTCTCAAAGTAGAAGTCAGAGGTGGTGTTGGAGGGGATAGGGAAGAACTCCATGTACCTGCAAGAAGCCCAGAGAAGGGGTTCACAAGCAAGACTCATGAGGAAGGAGCCTGAGGAACACAGCATGAGAGGTTGGGCTGAGGGAAGAACTTCCTCAGAAAACAAGTGAGAAATATTGCTCCCATCCAAACAAGGACTCCTAGTCGGGATTCCTTGAGAGCCATGGCCATTTGGCAGCCTCTCTTCCACATTCATTCCTTTTCAGGGAAGACCTCAGAGTCAGAAGAATCTTAAGACGTATGGGTGTGATACAGGTATTGGAGCATGAGGAGGAGTTGTGTCATTCAATCCTAAGCGCTGGGATGCCATCCCCCCTACCCCCCGCTGAGTCTGATGCACCCACTGTTATAGGGCTCTAACTCTCTCTGCCTCTAGAGGGCGAGCTGGGACTCAGAGAGGCTCCACCTCTGATGGAGGGAGGGCCAGAACCAAGGGGAGGTGCTGCCCTCTTCTACCTCCAGAGGGCAGGGTCCCCACCCTGAACTAGGATGGCACTTTCTGGGCTGTCCCTGTGGACCAGAAGACCAAGGAAGGGGTGGGTCATCTTCTGCCACCCAGTCTCCCCTCCCCAGCCTGCTGTGGGTGGGCCTGACAGTCTTCCAGACAAACGCCCCTCATCCCACCCAGGTAACTGTCTATACCAGTCCTTTGGGACCACCTCTAGATTGAGGATCCCTCTGGAAACTAACTGAACACTCCAGACCCTCTCAAGGACACCTATGCAAAATCAGAGGCATAGCTTCAGGGACTCATGAGAACCAAAGCCCACCCTAGCTGAGATATCTGTGGAATCCCTACTCTATCTACCCTGTAGTCCCAAGAACACCCTTTATCAGAAATCACCTGGGGGCTGGATAGATTCCTGCACCCCACCTAGACCCACCTACAGAATCAAAATCTCAGGAATGGAGCCTAGCAGTCTATATCTCTCTCATCTTTCTGAATATTCTTTATAAAATAGCATTTATATGTCTACAATCCTCTGTAATACCTAAATCAAGAAAGCTCTGAAAACAGAAACTGTTTTTCGTTACGTTTGCAGCAAAAGTCAGTTGGCAGCAAAACCTGACCAATTTATGGGCAAATCTGCTGCAAAAGACCTCTTTAAAGTGTTAAAAAGCAAAGATGTCACTTTGAGGACTAAGGTGGGCCTAACAGAGGCCACTGTATTTTCAATTGCCTCATATGCATGCGAAAGCTGGATGGTGAATAAGGAAGACCAAAGAAGAATTGATGCCTTTGCATTATGGTGTTGGTGAAGAATACTGAAGATACCATGGACTGCCAGAAGAATGAACAAATCTGTCTTGGAAGAAGTACAACCAGAAGGCTCCTTAGAAGCAAGGATGGCAAGACTACATCTCACATACTTTGTACATGTTATCAGGAGGGACCAGTCCCTGGAGAAGGACATCATGCTAGGTAAAGTAGAGGGTCAGCGAAAAAGTGGAAGACCTTCAACGAAATGGACTGACACAGTGGCTGCAACAACTGGCTCAAACATAGAAACGACTGTGAGGATGGCGCAGGACCAGGCAGTGTTTCGTTCTGTTGTACACAGGGTTGCTGTGAGCCAGAACCAACTCGAAGGCACCTAACAACAACCACAGTGTAACTATTAATATATTTTACTTCATGTTACTGCATTTGCTAATGGAGTGCTGCCCTAGGCCCTGCTGAGGGTGCTGCTAAATATATGGTATCATATTACCTTTCTAAAATCCAAAAAATTCTGACTTCCAATTACAAATCTAGACACAACAGGTTTTAGATAAGAGATCGTGGATATGTTAGGGAGATAGATGATAAACAGATAGATTAGATAAGATACAGAAAACAGAAAGACAGGGCAAAAAAGAAAGAAAAATACACACAGAGAAATACCAAAAAACAGAACATGGCCCATAATCTCTCCACCAAGCTAACCCACTGACATAAAAATAATAATAGCAATACACATATAAGCTGAGAAAAGCCGTACAGTATAGAAAGATACAAACTGGGAAACTGGAGAGTAAGGCCATCCCCGAGCTGATCCCCCACACCCACCCTAAAGTAACCTCTGTTGACAGGGTCTGATGGGAAGCTGCAATTTTAACCACCTCCTAGGGCAAGTCCCTGAAGGCTAGGCAGCCGGCCCACAAGAACACCTCCTGCCCCATGGTCAGCCTAACACGGTGGGAAGGGCCAGCTCTCAGTTAGGACATTTGGATTTTAGCCCCTGCTCTGTCCCCAGCTCTCAGGCCCTTGGATGAGTCCCTCTCCTCTCTGGGGCTCAGGATGTTCCTGTGCAAGCAAGGTGGGGGGCTCGATTCTGACTTCCAGTGGTCTCTGACCCCAGATGATAATGCAAAGGGGCAAAGGGCTTCCTCATTAAGTGTCCTATCTGTGACAAGGCTCCAATATCACGACCCAAGGGTCACTGTGTTTTGATCCTGTTTACAGGAACTTCAGCTGTGTGTGAGCAAGAGTCAGCTGCTTCCTACTGTGCCCACAATGGCCGTCCCGTCCTGCTGTGGACAGGAAGGCCCACTCACCAGTCGATGCCTTTGTGATAGTTGTGGCCGTTAAAAAACTGGATCTCCTCAAAGGTCTCAGAGCTGGGGTAGTTGCTGCTCAGGTCCGGGTGCATGCCCAGGAACAGGTAGAGGGCTGTGGTGCCTGTGGGAGGGAAGGAAGCTGAGACCCAGGGCCCAGCCCCCAAGAAGAAGAGGGAGAGAGGAGGCAACACACGGAATAGGGAGTCTGAAATCCTAAGTTCTGTTCCTAGCTCTCCATTACCCTCTGGAAGACCCTGGGTAAGTCCCTTCCTCTCTGGGCCTTAGTGTCCTCAGCTGTACAATAAAGAAATTCTATTAAACCCAGTATGGCAAATACATGGCATGCATGTAGACATCCCAACTCCTGCACCCTCTGTAGCTATAACTAATTCATCACAGCATTCTTTATCACTAAACAAGGACTCAGCATCAGAATTCTCACCACTGCACTCCAGAGCCACATCCAATTGACTACTGTTTCTATTGGTCCCTTCCAACCTCTGCCCTCTCTGGCACTTAGGAGAAGGTTGGAAAAAAGAAAGCTCCAGACCCTCCAGTTCTGTTGACATGAAATTCTTGAAGGGCCAAGAAATCTAGCTTAGGTGTTTCCTCCTCTGGGTACCCTGCCCTCACTCATGCTCCCTTCTCCATCACAGTCCTAGCGAGTTCATTCATTCCCTGTGGTGTGAGTCTATAGTTTATCTGCTATATAAACCATACATTTGAGAGATCCCAGAAAAGAAAGAGGCTGCAGAATTTCAGGATTCAGAGTACGAACTTCGTCGAGGAACAGAGTAGCAGGGGCGGGGGTCTGGGGACCATGCTTTCAGGGAACATCTAGGTCAACTGGCATAAAGAAGTTTATTAAGAAAATGTTCTGCATCCTACTTTGGTGAGTGGTGTCTAGGGTCTTAAAAGCCAGCGAATGGCCATCTAAGATGCATCAATTGGTCCCAACCCACCTGGAGTAAAGGAAAATGAAGAACACCAAAGACACAAGGAAAGTATTAGCCCAAGAGACAGAAAGGGCCATATAAACCAGAGACTCCATCAGCCTGAGACCAGAAGAACTAGATGGTGCCTGGCTACCACCAATCACCACTCTGACAGGAACACAACAGGGAGTCCCTGATGGAGCAGGAGATAAGTGGGGTGCAGAACTCAAATTCTAACAAAAAGACCAGACTTAATGGTCTGAGACTGGAGGAACCCCAGAAAACATGGCCTCTGGAATCTCTGTCAACCCAGAACTAAAACCACTCCCAAAGCCAACTCCTCAGACAAAGATTAGACTGGACTATGGGACATAAAATGATAACTCGTAAAGAGTGTGCTTCTTAGCTCAAGTAGATACATGAGACTAAATGGGCAGCTCCTGTCCGGAGATGAGATGAGAAGGCAGAGAGGGTCAGGAGCTGGTTAAATGGACACAGTAAATTAGGGGTGGAAAGGAGGAGTGTGCTGTCACAGTATAGGGAAAGCAATTAGGGTCACATGACAATGTATGTATAAATTTTTGTATGAGAGACTGACTTGAGTTGTACACTTTCACTTAAAGTACAGTAATAAAATACAAAGAGTATAAACTTTGGGGTCAGATACCAGGGTTCAAGACCTGAAGCTGCCATTTCCTAACTGAATGTGTTTGAGGAAGTCACTTAACTTCTCCAACATTTGAGTTCGTTGTCTGTAAAACAGGACTACCCATTCATGACTTACAGGGTTGTGTAGATGACAAATATTCAGCAATCATGTCATCACTTCTCTTTCCTGAACCTCTGACAGACCTGATTAATTGATCACAGTCCTCTTGGCACTAAACTAGTTTTGTCTGGCAGACTTGCAGACCAGCTGATCTGGGCTTTTCTGCCTAGACTCAGAGACTCCCAGGAGGACACAGGGAGAGCTCCTTCAGTCTGTGGCTCAGGACAGACAGGAGAATTCTGTACCCACCCTATCCCAGCTTCTACCTTCTTCCCACCTACATAATGATAAGCAATTCATGTTTACCCCAACTTCACTTCTACTTCCTGGGGAAGAGGGAGCAGATTAGTGGGTACTGGGGAGAACAGGGCAAGACAGTTCCCAGAATTCTGTGCCTGAGACAGCAGGAGGTGGGAGACGCTGGGTCAAGAGTGGAGAGACCTGCCTGTTTTCTGGGGGCCGATGATGAGGAGCTTAGGGAAGCGGTCGCACGTCTTCTCCTTGGACCAGATGTCTTTGTGGCGCTTGTCCTCGCAGGGGTCCTAAAGCAATCGTTGAAGATGCATGAGGGGGGCCCCAATAACCCAATGAATGGATTCCAGGGCACATGGATATGTGGCTCTTATAGCCCTGATTGACAAGGATAATAGCTACATATGTCCTTGTCACATCCCCACCTTAGGACACTGAGCTGCTTGCAGGCAGGGACCATATATGGCTTGTCTCATGCCCCCTACAGACCCTAGCAACATGCCCAGCCCCATGCTTGGCACATAATAGGAACTCATGAAGACTTGCTGAATTTAACTGGATGAGCTATGTCTGAGCCAAGGATCAGCAAACTTTTACTGTAAAGTTTAGTAAATATTTTAGGCTTTGTGTTATCATCTGGTCTCTATTGCAACTCCTCAACTCTTCCGTTGTAGCCTAAAAACAGCCACAGACAATACATAAAAGAACGAGCATGGCTGTGTTCCAATTAAACTTTATTTACAAAAACGGGTGACAAGCAGGATTTGGCCCAGGAACCACGGTTTGCGGACACCTGGTCTGAACTATGACTGCCACCAATTCCAGCTTCTGTTTTGAGGAGCAGGCTTCCTCAAGAGCTGCCCTCTAAAACCCATCAGTCCCCTTCCAATGGCTCAGAGCCTGCTGGAGATAGAAGGGACATCAGAGATTATCCAAGAGTCTAACGGAGGCAGAGCGGTCATCTTCTACACATCATCTACACCATGCTCTTACAGTTTTTGAACACATTTTTTTCTTAATTCAGAAATATTTCAATACAATCAAAGTATAGCTATGAAGTCACATTCAATCCACTGAATATATTTAAGGTATTAACAAAAATATTATACATCTTTATTCACTAACTTAATATAATTAAAGTATTTGGTTCTTATAGATGAGACTAATTATCATATTCATTCATATCTGCACTGCTAGTTAAATAGCATGCAAGTTAATCTATGGATGATGATAATGGGACTTCAGTCCTTTTTGATCTGAAGCCTAAGTATCGAAAATTAATGTATGTGCTCTTTTCTTTTTTAAATACTACAATATCTGAATCCTAGAAAGAAAAAGTCAACCAATTTAAGGCAAGATAATGAGATTTTTATACAACTCTAATTTGAAAAAGATAAAAGAATGTTAGCCAAGATCATATATACTTTAACATTCAGAATCCTATACAGTCATATAAAGACAGTAATAAAAAGGTCAATGTAAGTTTTATACTGTGCTCCTCAGTAGAGAACGTAATAGGTTCTTGGAGTAAAACATTATCTTCAAGTCCCAAAACACTGCCAAGAGGAAAGGATTCTTCTGGTGTGGGACTTACATGCAGCATGATTATTTTTACTCAATAAAGACAGATATAAAATATCATGATAATACATAAAAATTAGTGTCATTGCCAGTTTACTTAAACTTTTGTTTTAACTTTACTGCAAGCTTTTAAAAAGGTTTAAAAATCTTACTGATACTAAATCTACTGGTAGTAGTAGTGTAGAGGCTGAACATGGTTTTTCAGGAAGCTGTGTATGAGTGTGCATGCACACAGGCCTGTACGGGGAGGTGTGCACATGTACACATGTACAAGCAAATGTACTCACACTAGTGAGCAAGTGTGCACCTGAGTTACATGTGAAGGTAAGTGTAAGACATGAGGGGCCCAAGTCCTTCAGCCCATATCTGGAGCAGGCGGGCATTCCATCCCTCCACCAAGGCACCCGGGCCACCCTGCCCCGCCATCCCTCCACCTACCTGCCAGAGAGGGTCCTTCTCCTCGGAGAAGATCTGGAAGTACTTCTGGCCCAGCTGCACAGGGGGCAGAGTCTGCAGCCGGAGGTTGGTCCAGGAGTGCAGGAAGCGCACCAGGTGCTTGAAGGTGTACAGGCCCAGGCGGTCATTCCCATAGTTGGACAGATGTGTCATGAAGATGCTGATCTGTTCCAGGGAAGGGGAGGGGGGAGGCCAGTCAGCATCTGGAGCCACCCTTGCCATCACGTCTGACCCTTCTGGCACTGCCTCAGTTGCAGGGCCACTCAATGATCAGTCCAAGGTACACTGGGGCTGTCACCAAACTATGGCACAGCCAGGTGTGAATCCACCAAATATCACAGCCAAGAAATGGGAAGCTGACCCATTATGGGAGTGACCTGTGTTTTCTTTTATATTTTTTTTTGGAGGGTGGGATGCATGGAAGATAAGGGGCACTCAGTTACCCATAAAGCCAATTAACAACATACCCCTGGTAGTTATTCAATATTACTCAAGCAAGGATGGTTATTTCTATTTTACAGATAAGGAAAGAGAGACCCAGGAGGTTCAGGTAAATAGTAATACATATGCATGCTTATGAGCAAATACTGGAAAGAGAACATGGACAAAACTGTTAATGCTATTATATTAAAGTGTAAGATTAAGAAAGCTCAGGTGCCTCAACCAAGGCCCCTCAGCAGTGGATGGACAAAGCCAGGCCTGGGCAGTGGGTCTCCCAATGCCCAGCCCCTCACTCCCACATCCATCTTTTCCCCAAGTGCAGGTGGGCCTGCCTGAGCTGCAGACAGGTGGTCCGGCACCTCCTCCTCTCACCAGCCACAGGCTGTGGAGCACTCACAGGATTGAGGAGCACGGTGAGGAAGAGCTCGCCCCCATTGATGATCTTGTTCAGCTCGCTGGAGCCACCAGGGTACTCATTGTAGAAGATGGTGTGTGTGAAGAGGCCGCAGGTCTGCCGTGGGAGGACCTGGGGATGGGGTTCAGGAGAGGAGCCATGGCGTCTCCAGAGTCAGTAGCAGGAGGGCACTTCCTCAGGAGAAGGGTAAGGTTGTCTCCTCAGAAAGCCAGCCTCCCATGTGACCGCACAGAGCAAGGATCAGCCTGTTCTCATCTCGTCTCCTCTCACAGCCCCCATCCTTGGGGGTCCTCTCCCCCAAAGACCCTCGGAAGTCTGTAAACTTGCCCCTGCATAAGCCCATAGCCCCTTGCCATTTTATATACTTTGCTGCTATCCTCTGCACAAGATGAACAGACCCAAGAGTAACAGAGACAGGGAAGTAAGAAAGTTTCTGGGAACTCAGAGCATTTGCCCAGCAAGGATTTTTATAGGAGTGCCGGGTACCAAAGAGGTTCACGGTCAGTTGGTGAATGAATGAATAAATAAATGAACAAACCCACCACTCCCACAGCTGCCCCATCTGAGCTGATGACAACTCATCCTTCCAGTGGCTCAGGCCAAAAACCTTGGAGCCATCCTTGACTCCTCTTTCTCGCACACCCTATAACCAACTGTTGGGTCTATGTCATGGATTGAATAGTGTCCCCCAGAAATATGTATCAGCTTGGCTAGGCCATGATCCCAGTATTGTGTGGTTGTCCTCCATTTTGTGATCTGATGTAACTGTCCCATGTGTTATAAATCCTAATCTCTGCCTGTCCTTAAAGAGGCAAGATTAGGTTATGTTAAAAAGGATTAGGGTGAGATGCAACACCCTTAATCAGGTCACAGTCCTGAGTTTCGCTGAGGTGTGGCCTGCATCACCGTTTATCTTACAAGGGATAAAAGGTGAGAGAAGTGAGCAAAGAGATAGGGAACTCCTACAACTGGCACAGTGGTTAAAAGCTTGGCTGCTAACCAAAAGATCAGCAGTTCCAATCCACTGGCTGCTCCTAGGAAAACCTATGGGACAGTTCTACTCTGTCCATAGGGTTGCTATGAGTCGGGATTGACTCGACAGCAATAGGTTTGGTTTTGGTATTTTTACCACCGAGAAAGAAAAGCCAAGAGCAGAGGATGTCCATTGGACCCGAGGTCCCTGTGCTGATAAACTCCTAGATCCAGGGGAAGACTGATGACAAGGATCTTCCCCCAGAGCTGACAGAGAGAGAAAGTCTTCCCCTCGAGCTGGTGTCCTGAATTTTGACGTCTAGCCTCCTAAACTGTGAGAGAATAAATTTCTGTTTGTTAAAGCCATCATTTATGGTATTTCTGTTATAGCAGCACTAGATAATTAAGACATTCTACCTTCAAAATAAGTCTGGAATCTCATCACATCTCAACATCACATCCTGATCCAGGCCACCACCATCTCTCTCTGGATGACTGCAGTGGCCCCCTAACTGGTTCCCTGCTTCTACTTTTGCCTCCTACAGTCTCTGCTCCATAGAACAGGCAGAATGACGGAAATCCTTTTAAAATATGAGTCAGATCAGAACACTGCTCCACTCAACACATTCTCATCTCAGACTAAAAGCTAAAGTCCATCCGATGGCCCCACGCAGCCCTAGATGATCCATCCATCACCACTCTGACCTCATCTCTTACCATGCTCCCCCTCCAGCCACAATGGCCTCCTAGTCGGTCCTTGAACAACCTGGCACAACCCTGCCCCAGGACCTTTGCATTTGTTGTCCTCTCTGCCTTGAATGCTCTTCCTTCACACAGCAGCATGACTCATTCCCAGGAAAGCCCTCCCTAACTACCTTATTTAAAATAGTTTCTCCTCTCCCTACAGCAATCTCTATGTCCCCTCCCTGCTTCATTTTTCTCCACGGCACTTATCACCACCTGACCATTATATACTTCACACATTTACAAGCACAATGTCTGTCTCCTGCCCCTAGAATGTTAGGTCTACAAGCACAGGATCTTTGTCAGTTTTGTTCACACCTGTGTCCCCAAGTGCCTAGAGCAGGGACAGACACGTAAAAGTTCAAGGAAAATTACTGAATGAGCAAACCAATGAATGACAGCAGCCTGTCCCAAGTCCTTAGCAGAGCTGCCTGGGCCAGCTTTAAAGAATGCTAATCTCCTGATTCCCGTTCATCATACAAGCTAACATGAGCTCGTGAAAGGGGCCAGACTGGCAGCCCACCTTCCCTGGATGGACAGCCTCGGGCCAGGCTTCCTGGGGCAGCGGTGCACACGGGCCAGGCCAGGCAGGCCCGCATCTCCCCACCTCCCGGCTGCCAGGGCCCACTCACCATGATGCCATTGTGGATGAAGCCACGGCGATAGCGGGCTGGCTTCAGGTGGGGGTACTCCTCCGTGCTGGTCACGCGGATGCTCCACACTTGCTTCCAGGCCTCGTACAGCTGCACGTGCACAGGGTATACACCTGAGTGGTGGGGTGCCACGGCGTACCCCATGTCTGTGGGAATGCCATGCTCCTGTGGGGAGGAGGGACAAGGCAGGGTGAACATGAGGCTCCTTCCCCTCTGGGCCTTAGCTTCCCCTTCGGAGAACAGGAGAGAGAAACCAAGGCTAGAACGTCAGGGCAGCTGGTCTTAGCCCTCATGGTACAAATGGGGGAGGGATGTGCCCAGAGTCCAGAGTGACTGGCAGAGCAGGACTAGAATCCAGGTCTCCTGACTCTCAATCCGGTGCTCACACCCTCCTCCAGCACAGAGGACTCAAGCACCCAATGGTGAGGGACAAGGACAGGGCTTTTCCTGCCTTCTCTTGGCTCTAGTTGGCTGGTGGACCCAGGCTGGGCCTAGGATGCAGCCTCGTTCCCTTCTCACTGAGTGCCTCCTCAGCTTCCAGGAACCTCCTACCCTAGCATAAAGGTAAGAACTTGGGTTCAGGAAACAGCCAGGCCAGAGCCTATGTCCTGGCTGGGCTTCTTCTTAGCTGGTGTGATCTCCCTGAGCCTCAGTTTCTTATCTATAAAATGGGGCTGCCAATACCTGCCCCTTGGGGTCTCTGCGAGGCCTCAGTGAGACAGCATCTATAAAGGCAGCTAGTCCTAGCCCTGGCACAGAGATGTTAACCAAAAGCTGTCAGACCCACGGCAAAAGCAGCCAGAGGCCAGCAGTGTGGACCCCAGCCCAGCCCCTAGCCCTCCCGGCTCTGCCCTGCAGGGAATCTTACTCACGACAGCGAACTTCTTGTTCAGGGCCATCTGCTCGGCCAGCACGGACTGGTTGTGGAAAAGGTGGGGCTGCATGTGGCTCCACATGTGGGGAAACCACCAGAACTCCTTCACATACGATAGCAGCAGGTCGTCCCCAGCATCCTCAGCATCAGTACCTGCAGCCCAGCACAGGCAGCTCAGCCTGGCCCACCCAGCCATGAGGTCCTCCAACCCGGGCCCAGGCCCAGAGAGTTATCTGAGCTATAGCACAGGAGCAGGCAGAGCCCCAGTCCAGCACCCTAGATTCCAGTCTAGAGTGTGCCCTTGACTCAAGTTGCCCCTGACCAACTCCTTCTCTTCTCTGGACCCTTGCATTTGCAGCCAATGATCTTAAGGCCTCTTCTTGCAGCTCTGACATTGACATGCCCGTTCTTATCCTCTTGCTATTCTTCTATTAGGTCATTTGTCTTTTACTTACTGATTTGTAGAAGCTCTTTATATATCATAGGATGTTTAATTCCCTGTCTAATATATATAATTACAATCATCTCTGATACGTTAAGGGTTGATAATATATGTTGTCTCCTATTTGGCTCTGGAGCTATATTGCACATATTTCCCCCAGAATTATTAACTAATAGGGTTTTGCCTAGAATTCAAGAGAGGATATCTTCACTGTGCCCTGAGTAGAAGGCAGCTAGAGGGAATGGTCACTGAAGATGACCCATTCAGGGGTTGCTCCCTCTTCCTGAATCCCTGAAGGGCAGCATGCGAGGAACCTGGGAGAGCCCAAAAGGAGAAGGCATGAGCCAAGCAACCCATAGCCCACAACCTTGATTCTTACGACCTTACAGTGACAGTAGTCACCTAGGGTGGGTACAATTACAGGACATTTTCACTTTCTATACTGTGTATTCTACACTGTTCTTAAAATTCAAACAATTTCTTTTACAAGCAGAAACACTACAAATAATTTTAGAAGGTACAGGGTGCAGGGGAGTCAAAAAGGAGAAGATGCCCCAACCAGGACAGCATAGCCTGAAAGCCTCAGGGAGGGACGAGTGGAAACCGATGTTGCTGTTACCTCGAAAAGGCCGCTGCCTGGGCTGTGACTGCTATTGTGGGCTGTTGGCTCTGGAGAAGCCAAAGGTGTCAAATTTGCCCCTAATGTGGGTCTGTAAACCCACTGCTAACCTTTGTGGCACAGTGCTCTGAGGGTCTGGATGTTGACGAGCCCCTGGAAGTTGCTCGTAGGGGCAGGGCCAGGCCCACTTACCTGTGTGGAAGAATTTCCCTGAGTAGCCCAGGTTGAAGGTGAAGTTTGGGATGTGTGTACGTAGTTCATTCTGTGTGTCAAACAGGGCCTGGTGGATGAGAAGAGGGGAAAATAGTGAGGGGAGCCAGGAGCATCCAGCAACTCCTGCTGAGGGCCCGGGAAGGGTCCTGCTGCTACGCGACCAGCTACATAGGGTGCAGGGCTCAGAGCAAAATAAAAATATGGAGCCCCTTGTTAAAAAAGAATTCAGAATTTCAAGATGGTGACAGCAGAGCACTGAACCATGTGTGGGTCCCTTCTGAGCATAGGCCCCGAGTGACTGCACAGGTCACACATGCATGAAGCCAACCCTGAGCTGCCACCTCCACCAGATCTCTGGCAAGAAAAGACCTAGATCCAGCCAGTCACTGCTATATGTCATTGAGAAAGCTTCATCACTTCTCTAGGCCTCAGTTTCCTCAACTATAAATGGGGACGATAATATCTCCCGCATCGGGCTCTTGGGAGAACTAAATGAGCTATTGTACGGAAAACTGCCTGACACATGCTAAAGTAATGAAAAATGGTGGCCATTGCTATGTCTGGAGTCACTGCTACTGTGTGCCTCTGTGTGCCCATCTGTCAAATGTGGAGGGTTTCTGTTCCCTGAAGGGCTGATATCCAACGACCATGACTTTTCCCAAGATGCCCTGGGTATCCAGCCATGCAAGGTCCCAATGCACAGCACACCCAGTGCTTTGCAAGTCAATGACGGGATGCTGATGCTTCTGAGACAAATGCTCAGTTATATTCTGGGTTTAGGATTCAAAAAAAAAAATCCCTCTCTTGAATGATTCACAAAGCTGTTAAGAAACCTGTAAGATCCTGATTTCAGAAGGCTTTGCAAACTAAAAGTCCTGGCCCTACAGGGGCAGCGCTGTCACCACCGGCATCCTACCGAGGCTGTGTATTGCCTGGTAGATGGGCATGCTTCAGCTGTGTGGCCTCAGGCAGGTTACTTCACCTCTCTGAGCCTCAGTGACTTCCTCTGTGAAATGGGGATGATGCTAATCCCCACCTCCAGGGCTGCTGTGAGGATCAGCTGCGGTAACGCAGGGGAAGGGCTGAGCACAGAGCCTGGCACTCCCCGAGCCCTGAAGAAGCAGCCGCTGTTGGCATTATTTAAACCGTGTTGTACAGCCAGTCCTGCACAAGTTAATGAGGTGACGTTCATGTCTCTAAAAGAAAGGCTCAGTTGTAGCCTGTGCTTGGGATTAAAAGGAAAAGACACTGTCCTTTCTGACTCACAAGGATGTGGAAGGCAAATGAGACCAGGGCTGTTGAAGTCCAGTATAGTCTGCACTGTGCTGAGCACAGGAAGGGGGCACCTCTATTAGTATTTGCTTATAGAAATAGCTCCAGACTGCTATTACTTACTCCACTTACTTTAAAAATACAGAAAGTGAGAAACCAAGAAGGGCAACCCCAGGGCTCCTGGGGCACACAGTGAGGCTGACAGCCCGATTTCCTCGTGGTCAATCCTTGACTGCAGAGTGGTGGTCAAGGACCTGTGTCCCAGCAGGAGAGAACAAGGCTGGGCCACTGGAAAAAGGTGCTAAGTAGAAAACAGCAATCTCCTCAATACAGATGGTGGCATCGCATGAAGTCTTATAGCTGGAAGGCTCAACAGGAATCATCTTAAAACATTTGCAGGAGGGCCCTTTCTTCAAATGAAATCTCAAAAGGAAATACCATGTACCAAACAGATCAAAGCAACACCGCCCTGCTGGACGAGGTGGGGAGCAGGGAGTGCTCTGAGCCTAGCCCAGCTGCACGTCCCTCCTCACCCCCATCCCAGCCATCCAGGCACTTCTGGGAACCCCCGGGGCTCCAGGAAATAGCCTGAGAGCCTCCCATCCACCCCATCTTGTCATTTGACAGCTGAAGCTCCGAGCTGGGAAGGGACTTGCCTAAAAGTTCCCAGTCAACTAGGGTCAAATTGGCACTGGAAGCCAGGTCTTGACTCCCCATACAGCGCCTGCTCCCCAACACCTTTGCTCTGCTCCTCCTCTGGGGGTGAGGAAGAGAAAAGAGCGTGATCCATGTACCAGAGGACACCCCTGACCAAGGAGGCACCCAACCACAGCAGGGCCTTCCTTCCAGCCCCAGGCAAACCCCCACCAGAGGACGAGATGATTTCAGGTGGGCCAGGGAACACCAACCCGGAAATAGCCAGGGAGAAAAGTATTCCTTTTATAAGCCTCTTTTTAACTTCTGCTACTAACATCAAACCATCAACGAGATGGACTGACACAGTGGCTGCACTGATGGGCTGAAGCACAGCAACGATTTTGAGGATGGCGCAGGACTGGGCAGTGTTTCACTCTGTTGTTATGTGGGGTCACTGTGAGTCGGAATCAACTTGCTGGCACCTAACAACAACAACTAACATCAAAAAGAAGTCTAGGTTTGGTGCTAGCGTGTCTCTAACACTTGCTAATCTCGTATAAGCGAGGAGGACAGGCAGTCAGCAGGCAGCAGTACCTCTCTGGAATTTAATCCCACTGTTTTGTTTCCACTGGATTTATTGTTACGGTTGTCCTCTATTTATGGCAACTGATACTGATTTTCCATTTACACCTGTGATGTGGTTTCCTCTGCAAATAACTTTAAGAAAAATAAGTGAGTTGATAAAAACTGTATTTTAAAGACTGCTTAATGATCTTAATTCTTAGTTTTCTCTTTAATAGTGATTGTTCACGTGTGTGTAAAATACTGGGTTTGCAAAATGCTTTTACATAAAGTAACTTTTTGTAAACACTTTTTGAACTAAACATATGCATTCCACTATCTATATATGTCAAGCTGGCCCCTGACTCATGGTGACCCCATGCACAACAGGAGCGGACCATTGTGCTCTATGGGGTTTTCACTGGCTGGTTTTTGGAAGTAGATCACCAGGCTTTTCTTCCTAGTCTGTCTTAGTTTGGAAACACCACTGAAACCTGTTCAGCATCATAGCAATGCGCAAGCCTCCACTGAACAGACAGACAGGTGGTGGCTATGAATGAGGTGCCCTGGCCAGGAGTTGAACTGGGGTCTCCCGCAAGGAAGGTGAGAATTCTACCACGAACCACCTTTGCCGTCACCTATATATACCTCACTGGAAATGTGTCTGATGTACGTTTCAAGCTCTAGTTCCTGTTTTAGGAGTTTTATAAGAGCTCTGGTATTGACATAAGCATTTTGAGAGTTAACAGTGTGTTTCAGTGACAGGTCTCTTTCTCCATACCCTAGATGCAAAATCCTGCTATACTCAATACCTCAACGTAATTTTAAATGACATTTGCTCCTACATCAAGACAAAAAACAAAAAACTAGCCTAGGGAGGGGGCTCATTCATTAGGTAACTGACAGCATAAGCAAGGTACAGATAGGACAAAAGTCACGATGGGGTGCATGAAAGGTGTCACATCTGGGAGGCCTTGCCGTACCCGTGTGGCACCCAGGCCATACCTTCACGTCCTCCACTTTCATGCGTGTGCCCTCCTTGCCCACGAAGATGTCGTCAATGTCCACCAGGATGTAGCGGTCCAGCGGCAGCGAGAGGCGCTTGCCTGTGAGGAAGGCCACGGCGTCGACGAAGACCAGCTTGTGTAGCCAAAAGTTGAGGTTGTTGCCAAACAGCACACGCTGGATGCCGTCATGGAGGCCCAGGTCCTGGACCACAGTGGCATGCAGTGCAGCATGCAGGCCGGCGTCCGCACCCAGGTGTGGGATGGACTCGGACGAGCGCGTCTTGGCCAGCAGCACTGGCTCATAGGTGGAGTGGTTTGACTGGAACACTGTCCAGTCCTCGCCAGGTAGCACACCCTTCTCCACCTCACTAGGCCGCGTCACATAGAGCAGCGGGGACTTGGGGTTGATGCTACAGTCCTTCAGGCCCAGGTTCGAGTGCAGGAACAGCGGGAAGCCTTTGAGCTGCGCACTCAGCAGGCTGTTCTCATTGGCCTGCAGCAGGGTGGGGGCAGGGGGCAGAGCTGTCAGATCTAGAGCCCCAAGTGCCCCCGGGATTTCAGATGTGGACCCATAATAGTAACATCAACAATACTCACTAACATTCCTGGAGGGCTCATCATATTCCTAGCCTGTGCTAACCTGCCATGCAAACCCGGCTCCACCCCCTTACGATATAGTAACAAGTACGATGCGCTTACCTAAAACCAGGCACTAGTTCTGTGAATTCTGCACACAGAAACACTGCTAATCCTCACAATGTCCCCACGATGGAGACATCGCTGTCATCCCCATTTTACAGATGAGGAGACTGAGGCACAGAAAGGCTAGGTAACTTGTCCAAGATGACTGGGAGAAAATCTAACAGTGGTGAGCAGGGGCTGTGCCACCAGACTACCTGGCCCTGGGCAAACTACATAACTCTTCTGTACCTCAGCTTCCTCTGCTGTAAAATGTGGCCAAGAAGAGTAAATACCTCAAGGGGAGATGGGAGGATGATCAGCATTGATGTGACAAAATTCTGGGAACAGAGCCCGCAGTATTATCGATCACTCATTAAGTCCTCGCATCAGCCTCAGGTTACCCCACTTCACAAGTGAGGGAACTGAGGCTGTATGAGGAGTGCTGCCCTCAGTGGATCAATGCATAGCCAGCTGGTCTGGTCCTGGAGCCCACTGTACCTAACCACCACCTCTACTGCCTGGGGCTTCCAAACTAACTTTTGCCACATGACCCTTTCTTCAGGAGAAATCTCACGTGGACACAAACTGAGAAGAGATCAAAGAGGAAGGGTTTGCTGAAGGGGAGCAAAGGCACCCCCCCACAGCCCTCCCAACCTCCAATAAACCCCTAGCACCACCTGAAGCATTTGAAAACCACTGAGGCCAACCCCTGTCACTGTCTGTGGTGCTGAGCAATCTGCTTCTCTTCTCCCAGGGCCTCCTGCTGCCCAGCAAACTGGGGACCTGCAGACAGTGACCACAGTCCCCTCTTCTTCCCTTCCCTAGGTTCACTGTCGCTGCACCTTCGCGTTCTCCCCATGGACCTCAGTGTCAAACCCCCTCATCCTCCCAGCCAGCTGCCTTGGGATACGTTCGGTTTACCCTTGTCCTTGTGCAGCTCTATTCTGTCTTGTTGGCCAGCGAACTCCTTCAAAACCCAACGCATGTATCTTCTTGTCTGCACTGGACTCCCTGGAACCACATCTGAGCCTCGGCTGCAGCAATTCTCTCAACTGCTGCATTATCTGTTCAGGGTCTCTCTCCCACCAGCCTGTGCCACCTCAAGGGCAGGAGCTATGTCGTTTATACCTTTGGATCCTAACACCCAGTGGGAGCACACACATATCTGATGCATAACTGGATTTTTGAAAAGAATGAAAAGGAAGCAGACAGCTCCCCAGTACCTGGAACGTGATTTATGTGTTTAATACAAGATTCATTTGTTCTTTTCACAACTGTCCACTGTGCCAGGCACTGTGTTGAGTGCCAAGGATACAGTGAAAAAGAACAGACGTGGCCCTTGCCTCATGGACCTTCGAGTCAAGCAGGGAGGAGAGATATCAAATAACCACAGGAATAAACATAAAACTACAATGTGGCACATGCTATGGAGAGAAGGTTCAGAAGAGTAGATAACCAGGGCACAGTCTGCTGGCTCAGAGGTTTCCTAAAGAAAGGAACTTTTGAGGTAAGATTTGAAGAATGAGTAACTGTCAGCTAGGGGAGAGGTTAGGAGGCCAAGTTCAAAGAACAGCAAGTGCAAAGGCCCTGAGGTGGGAAAGGGCTCATCATGGTCAAGGAACAGCAAAAGGTCAGTGGGGCCGGTGCAAAGCAACCAGGAAGGCAAACGGAGGGGATAAGATAGGAAGGCCAGTTGGGGCCAGACCGGCAAGGACCCTGAGGCCTGAGGAGGAGTCTGGATTTTGTTCTACATGCACTGGGAAGCCATCAAAGACTCCATTAAAGGGTTGAACAGTGGCGTGACCGGTTCCCATCTGCATTTTTAAAAGCTCCATCTGGCTGCCATGTTGAGAATGAGTGGCATGGGACAAGCAAGAGTGGACAAAGAGCACCAAATGAGGTTGGAGAGGGAGGTAGGGTCTTGTACAGGGCCATCATGGAGAGCTGGTCAGGTGGGCATGCACAAGGGCCCCCAGCTGATGGGGCAAGTGAGGGCTGACATTTCAGCCAAGCCTAGTGCCCCCATGCAGAGCTGTGTCTGCCCAGAAGGGTGCCTTTTACTAATCTCCTCCACACAGAAGTGCTTTTTGCTAATTCCCACAAAGGCTCTGCAGGGCCTTGGCCTTGTAAACTGTGATTAGGAGTCTGGATTTGATTCCAAACACCAGGAGGGCCTGTTAACTGTCCCAAGCCAACCTTGGGTGTTGAGGCCCAATGCAGAGCCCCATCCTAAGAGGCCATCCCCTGGCCAGGGACGGATTACCCAATAAGCAAGGTAAGCATGTGTTTAGGGCACCAACAAAACAGGGGCACCAGTTGTCCAAAGCAAAGACCCATAGACGCTAAGCAGACAGGACACAAGGAAAAGTGAGCACCACAGTGGAAGGGAACTGGCAGGGCACTAAATGGAATTGATACCAGCTCCAGGGTGTGAGAATGTGCCAGCCAGAAATAAAGTTCACAGGGTCACAAGGGTGCCCACAGGAAAAATTGTTTAAGCTATGAGGCCCCTACCACTTCAACACTTTCATTGCCATCTGTCTCCTATGGTCCCCTCTTGTGTAATTGAAATTCCTTATCTTGGTGTGTCTCTTGGGAATATACTATCTCTTTCTAATAAACAAGAGGTAGGGGTGGGCTGTTGAGTCTTAACTCTTGCTACATTTACCCGATATGCAACTGCATCCCACAAGAGCAGCTACTGGGCAAAGAGGGATTATATTAATAGATAACAGGCCTCTGATTCATTTTGAGAGAACTGTCTTGTACATCCACATCTGCTGATCCAGCAACCCCAGCTAGGAGGACCAGCAATATATAAATATGTGCACACACACACATACATGTATATATATAACTCACATATCCTGTTTGCATGTGTGAGTGAGCAGAGGAAAGGGCACTACATATTATCAGTGCTTAGGGCCCTCATTAATCTGGTCCTGCCCCTAGCCCCAGGCTGCCCACCACCCCTAAGCCAGCACTGGCCAAGGATGGGGACTGCCTGGGCTGCAGGAGAAAGGTGGCTGGGGCCAGTGACATTTCAGGGCCTGCCCATCACCTGCTGTGGCCTGGGAGGCCACACTGGACCATGTGTGCTGGGGGATCCCATTTCAAAGCCCCGACCCTGAGCTGACCACCAGGTGCTGGCAGCTCAACCAGCTGTCCAGCTGGGAGCCATCAAAGAAAGGAGAAAGCCAAGTTACTGATCATCTACCCCAGCCAGCAATGAAAGGAGCCGGTAGGGGGAGGAAATGGACAATGAGCCTCAGCTTTGCAGAGGCTGAATCCACTGCAGGCCTCATCCCATTTAAAAAAAAAAACAAAAAACAACTCACTGCAGTCAAATCAATTCCAACTCATGGTGACTCCATGTGTTAAAGAGTAGAACTGCTCCATAGGATCTTCAGATCACCAGGCCTTTCTTCTGCAGCACTGCTGGGTGGGTTCGAACTGCAAACTTTTAAGGTAGTAGCCCAGAGCAAATCATTTGCACCACCAAGGACCTGGCCTCACCCCACAGGAGTGGATATCCCTCCTGTTCCTCAGTCCTGAGGAGTCACTCTGGGGACACCATGGCGGTAAACGCTCTACCCCATCCAATCAGCAACCATTACCACCAGTTCTGAGCCAGGTACTTCGTCAGGAACCGGAGCTACAGGTGAGTAAGACCTGCTCCCCACCCCCAAGGACCTCACAGGGCACAAGTTGGTCAGAGCCACAAGACAAAGCACTACCACTGACTGCATTTGCTGAACTTGAATATGACAAAACACTATAGCTGCCTTTAATGAGTGCGTCTGGGTACCAGGCACTGTTTGGTGCCTTTCATCTGTTGTTTTATTTTCAACACGGCCCAACAAGGCAAGTGCTGAGATTGGCCCACTTCACAAACATGGCTGAGTGCCCTGCCCAAGGTCACACTACTTATGAGAGACGGAAGAATTTGAACCAGGGTCTGGACTTTTAAGCCCTTGCTCTCACACTGCCCTGAGAATCCAACTACCTGGGGGAACTGGAAGATGAGACTCACCAGAGCACCGAAAGTGGCCTTGCAGAGAGCCGAAAGGTGCAGTATGACCACCAGGGGGCGGGCGTTTGAGCAGAAAAATCACAGGCTCAAAACCAAGGAGGGATCTTGTCTTATGCAAAGGTAGGAAGAGTAGGAAGACTTGAAATTGCCACCGACCCCACATTGAGACTTTGAGTGCACCTTCTGTAGACAAATAATTGGGGCTAGATGGGGTCCAAGCGCAGTCATACCAATCATGCCCAGTGAGCCCAGCCCACTGTCTGGGCCCCAGAGACTGTGTGGGAATTCTGTGCACTGGATGTGGCTTCTGATGCAATGACTACTGAGTCAAAGGTATTTGAGGCTCCTGGACTCATGGCAGAGTGGTTAAGACGAAGGTCTCCAGAGTGAGACTGCCTGGGTTCAAATCCTGGATCTACACTTACTAGACATGTGACTTATTAGAAATGTGGCACATTTCTTAGCCTCTCTTTGCCTCCATCTCCTTCTCTCTTCAATCAGATTAACACCCACCTGCCTCTGCAGGATGGTTATGAGTGTTAATTCGCATAACACATGGAGGGCAGGGCATGGCGCTGAGCTAGCACTCAGTAAATGTCAGCTGTCCTGACGTTTCTCTGGCCTGGAGCTCTGGAGTAAACAGACTGGAGCTCGTGGCAGGAAAGGGTACAGAGTCCAGAAGAAAAGGAAAAACAGGCAACAGAGACAACAGCCGTATGCTCATGTAGAGGCATAAACAAGGCCAGCGCTTCCCCAAGTGTGTGCTGTGAAGTTAAGGGTGCTCTGTGAGTCAGCCAGGGGAGGAACAAACCTCCCAGGGACTGTATTGCAGGACCCCTCAGGGTCTCCGGCTTCTGGCCCGCAGAATCTCTCTTCGTTGCAGAGCATCCTGCTGACTGAGTGGGTGAAAAAACACACCCTCAACAAGACCAGCCTCCGCAGCATCGAGCACGGGCAAGCGCACAGGTGGGTCCAGAAAGGCTGGGGAACAGATGGACACCCCTAGGTGGACGTCAAGGAGCCCTGGTGGTTCAACAGATAAGTGCTGGGCTGCTAACTGAAAAGGATGGCAATTCAAACCCACCCAGTGGCTCCGCAGGATGAAGACCTGGAGATCTGGAAAGATTACAGATAAGAAAACCCTGCGGGGCAGTTCTACTCTGTCACATGAGAACTGATTCAGGGCACCTAACAACAGGTGGACATCAGCCACTCTGACCCACCTCCTACTACTCTTCCCTCAGCTCACACCAAGCGGAGCCTGCTCCAGGGCCTGGGTACTCACTGTGCCTTCTGCCTGAAAGGGTCTTCACCCACAGGGCTTCGTGGCTCATTCCCTCACTCCCCTTGAGTCACTTTATCAAAGAGGACAAAACAGAGCCAACCCCCACACCCACTACACTCTATGCCCTTTCCTGCTTTCATTTTGCACACTTATCACCACCTTCCACATCATATGTTTATTTGTTCACTGTCTGGCCCACCTCACTAAAACGTCACCTCCATGAGAGGAGGGACTTTGTCCACCTCGACCACCACTGTGATCCCCAGTGCCTAGCACAGGACCTGAAATATAATAAGCACTTAGGAAATATTCATTTAAAAAACCAAAGACATAAGGAAAATATTAGTCCAAAGGACTGATGGACCACAGGAGCCACATCCTCCACTAGCCTGAGCCCAGAAGTAGCCGGCTACCACCACCGACTCTGACAGGGATCAAAATAGAGGGTCCCAGACAGAGTGGGAGAAAAATGTAGAACAAAATTCAAATTCACAATAAATGACCAGACTTACTGGTCTGACAGATACTGGAGGAACCCCCAAGACTATGGCCACCAGACATCCTACTAACTCAAAACTAAAGCCACTCCCAAAATCCACCTTTCAGCCAAAGATTAGATAGGCCTATAAAACAAACAGTAACATGTGAGGAACGCGCTTCTTAGTTCAATCAAGCGTATGAGTCCAAACGGGCAACACCTGCCCAAAAGCAGACAAGAAGGCAGGAAGGGACAGGAAAACTAGAAGAATGGACATGGGGAACCCGGGGTGGAAAGGGAAAGAGTGCTGACACATTGTGGGGATTGCAAACAATGTCACAAAACAATTTATGTATAAATTTTTTAATAAGAAACTAATCTGCACTGTAAACTTTCACCTAAAGCACAATTAAAAAAAAAAAAAGAAATATTTGTTGAAGGAAGGAAGGAACAGATGCTCCCCAAAGCACCCTTCGAGTTCCAACCAGCACTTGCTTTTGACTGGCAGATCAGCGTTCTCTGACCCAAGCCTCCCTGCCCAAGGACAGATTCTCCACAGCAGCCTTTCGGCAGGGACCCCACTCCCAGCGGCTGTTCTTGGTGCCCCACAGAGCCCAGGGCAGCTCCCCACGTGCCAGACTGGAATTTCTTTCTCCTCTTTCTCCCAGTGCAAATGGCTCTGGTTTGGGAGGTACATAAACTCCACACCCCACCACAGCTAAGAAGCATGGGATACAGAACCCAACCTGGGTTCAAATCTCACTCCCTCACTTACAGGCTGTACAAACCCCTCGAGCCTTGGTTTGTTTCCTTGCAAAACGGGGACACATTCCCTCCCTTGGAAGATTGCCATGATAGGTTTAGAGGCACCTAGTAATGCATGTCCTCTCCTACCTCGAACCATCCCGCGGGCCTGCTTTACACAACTGCCTGTGTGTGCTGGACCCTATGCACAGCAGGCAATGCCGCTGCCATGTGCCCCTAATAGAAACCGGTACTTATAAAGCGCTTACTAGGCACTGGCACTGTGTGCTCCCGGTGCTTTATATATACTGACCCATGTAACCTGTAGGGCAGGCACTATCATTACACCCATTTTACAGATGAACAAACTTAGGTACCCAGCTAGCAACTGTGAAGATGCAATTTCAACTGCTGAGAGGCCCCACTCCCTGCGTACCTTGAAGAAGCCGATGATGCCCACGCCGTAAGCCACACAGTACTTGTCGAGCAGCTCCCGGTTCCAGGCGTCCAGGTTGACGTACTTGAGGATGTTCTCGTAGATGATGAGGGCGAAGCGACCACGGCCCTTGTCGGTGAGCGTGGGCATATCACCCTTGCCTGGTGCGATCTCTGTGCGGTACTTGAAGCGGCTGGACTCCAGGATGGCCACCACCTCCTGGCCCAGCTGAGAGTAGAGGCTCTCCACAAACACCAGCACCAATGGATCCGTGCGGGAAGGGGCAGCCGCCTGCACAGGCTTGAGCGGCAGCAGGCGGCTGGGTGCCACGGGTGGCGGGTCCCCACAGTCGGGCTCGGGGGCGTCGGCCGAGGGCTCCAGGCCCCGCTTCCAGCCATATAGGTAGTAGGCTGAGACAAAAACGCTGAACAGACAGAAGATGAACAGCAGGAAAAGTACGGCCTGGGGGGACACGTGCCGACACAGCCTCCGGAGGCGAGCCAGGGTGGGCATCCTGGCCCTGCGACCTCGGCTGCTGGAGGCCTGGCCTGCCCTGGCCACCCCAAGGCCACACGCAGAAGGAGACACGAGAGTCCAGCGACCAACAAATTCACAGAGACTTAGGAAGCGAGGCCCTCAGCGGGCAGGGTGTGGAGGATCAGGTCCCCGGACCTTCCCCCAAGCCAGGGGCGCAGTCCACAGGTTGGTTGCGCTCCTTCCTTCCTTTGTGCCCCTTTATGTCACCATGGCAAACCCCCACGTGGTCCTTCGCAGAGTGGAAGTGACCCAGGGCGTCAGGGCCTCCTGGGAGGGCTGGACAGCAGGTCGAAGGACACTGGACTGGCCCAGGGGTGCCACATGCCGCTCATTCAGTGGGGCCCACGGGGCTGAGGCTGTGGGGAGAACAGGAAAGTCAAAGGAGGCAGATGGGGACTCGGGTCAACTGACTGAGGATGCGCAGGACCTGACCTTAGCAGGCCCGAGTTCAAGTACTACTGCCCAACCTGCTGGCAGCATGATGTGGGGCAAGCTCCTTAATCTCTCCAAGCCTCAGTTTCCCCATCTGTGAAATGGGGCTGATAAAGAGTACTCACCTCACAAGGGGTTGAGGGATTAAGTTCAATAATATATATAAATCACTAACAGCAGTAACTAGCATATGGTATCTCTAAATGGTAGTTGCTATTTATTATTATTATCATTACCAGAGACCATGATTAAGCCAAGAAAAATCCAGAAGCAAGAAGGACAAAGTAAGAAAATAAACATTTACAAGCCCAGGAGCTGGACATAAAATTCTATCATGACCAAACACCACATCCTCACTTGCCTACATTGCTTTCCCATCCATCTATCCCTCTGAATGGGCCCAGGAGCCCCATCAAACAGACGGAAAGGCAGAGGCTCAGTAGAAGCAGCTGAGGTGGGATTCAAACCCAGGAGTGCGCAGCATCAGCGCCTTGGCTGTGCGGGAAGGCCGTGGACAAATCACTGCACCTCTCAAGCATCAGTGACCTCATCTGTAACATCACCCCTGCAGCATAGGGCTGTGGCCAAGGGTTAACTGAATAAATGTGTCTGAAGAGCTTGGCACAAGAAACACTTAAGAAATGGCAGCTGTCACTATTTGCCCCTAACGCAACCAGGCATCCTTCATCTTTGGGGCACGTGCTCATGGGTGCACCCACCAACCCAGTGCAGCGGGTGATCAAACCCGAGGGAGCAATGGGGAGGCATCTCACTTGCTGGGACCCTCGGCCCACCCAGGAGGCCAGAACTCCGGATTCCTGAGGGCAGGCCACCCTCACCCATCTCACTAGAGAGAGTTAAAGAAGACCCATGCACCACACACACTACACAAAGGCCCCAATTTTCTCACTCCAAACAGCTCCACACACCCATGGCCCTCCGATCTCCCTTCAAGAGGAGTTGAAGCCACAGAGAGTGAGAGATTTTCAAGCAATCCAAGAAGCAACTTTCTATCCATCCCACCTGCTGAAAGCTAGGAGAGCGCCCATGATGGACGGCATGAGGGCCTGGGCTGGGGAAGCCAGGGAGGGGTGACTCAGGGGTGACGACCTGTGAAATCCCACCCAGCCTCAAGACTGCACAGCATGCTCAGTATAGATGCAGCAGTCCGGAGCCCCAACAATCGCCCTTCTAGGAATGTATCCTAGAGGTAGTAACTACAGAAGTGGGTAAAGATTTCCCCACAAGAATACAGATCCCAGTGCTGTTTATAACAGCAAATGTCCAACAACAGGGGATTTTCTTTAGAAATGAGAATGTAGTAACGATGGAATCCTAGGCAGTCATTTACATCATGTTGAAGAAGCACATTTACTGACATAGAAATATAATGACATATGTATTGTTAAACTTGAAAGTGTTTATAAAGCAGTATGTGTGAGCCAATTTTTTGTTAAAAATTTTTTATTCATTGGCCAGAACTAGGTGCAAAACTCCAAGAATTGTTAACAGTGATTACCTCTGAGTGATTTTCCTTGTTTATCTACGTTCCCCACATTTTCTACATTAACCATTTATTATTTTTGTGAGAATAAGAAAAGGAAGGCTTTATAAAGACGCACTCAGAAGTGAGAGGCAGGAGCATGCCATGAGGAGAGGTCTGACTTGGGAGCTGGGACACAGGGTCCTAGTCCTAGCTCTGCAGGGATGTGCTATGTGGCCCCGAGCACACCTTGTCCCTCTCTGGGCCTCCTGCCTGTTAAAAAGGGCTTGGGCCAGATGCTCTCTGGGACTGATCCACCACGGATATTCTACAATCCAGTTCCTACTCTGTGCCAGCACCACAGTGAACCAGAGGCAGCCAAGAAAACAGGCACCTACAATGCACGGTGACAAGGGCAACAGTGGGGGAAGGGAAGGGTGTTTGGAAGGACTGAGGACCACTGAACCCCTTGGGTGGGAGTGGAGGGCTTGGGGAAGACTTCCTGGAGGAGGTGGTACCTCAGCTGACCAGAAGAACAGGGAGGGTTGGCCAGGGGTAGGAGGAGGAAACAGCATCTGCCACAGCTTAGAGATAAGGCAGTGTACTGAGCTTTGTGCGTACTCCCTGCAACTCTAGCTGAGTGCAGGGCAAGAAGAAGCAAGCTTCCTGGCCAGAGCCAGGAAGGCTGGGTGACTGGTCCTGTTTATGCCCAGGGTGAATCGATGTCCCTTTTTCCACTGATAAGGGCAGCCCTCTGCCCTGCAGCCACGCTCAAGTGCCAACCCTTGGTCTGGAGCCAGGACAGGAGCACTGTGGATACGGAAGTAGGGAGGCCCACTCCAGCCACCCAACCCCATGGAGAGGAAGAGATGAGCCCAGGATAGCAGCAGCCAGTAACTTCCCTGCAGGCCTGAGTGCTGTGGTTTCAACGGCATTAACAGCTTTTCAGCGTGTTAATGATGCAACTGGCAGACAGTCTCTGGCATCTGGGGGTCATGGACCCCTGTGGGAATCTGGCAGTATTTTTCCTCAAGAAAATACGCACATATGCTGGGAAATTTAATAACAACTTCAAGGAGTTCAGGCCCTGACCCTTACACTTCCACCAAGCTCATCTATGGACTGAAAGCCTAGTGGTTACCATGCATACTGCAGCCAGACAACCTTAGCTCAAACCCAAGTTCTACCACTTAGCAGTTGCATAATCTTGGGCAAGTTATTTAACTTCTCTGTGCCCCAACTCCCCAGTCTGTAACATGGGAAAATCTTACATACTTTGCAAAGTTGTGAAAATTAAATGAGTTGATACAGAACCATGCAGAGCACACAGTGGGTGCTGAATGAGTGTCAGTTGCTATTATCATGCACTAACCAGCTGCCATTGAATTGATTCTGACTCATGGGGATCCCAAGTGTGTCAGAGTAGAACTGTGCTCCAAAGGGTTTTCAGTGGCTGAGTTTTCAGAAGTAGATCACCAGGCTTTTCTTCCAAGGCACCTCTGGGTAAATCTGAACCGCCAACCTTTCCATTAACAGCTGAGTGCTTAACCATTTGAGCCACTCAGGGACTCCATCACGCACTACTGTTGCTTATTTAACATACAACAGTTTTTTGTGATCACAGCTTAGCTTACTAAGCACTTTTGAGTTCCTCTCTCTCTCAACAGCCCTAAAGGAAAGTGCGCCCATCTTACAGATGGACAGCAAGGATTGAGAGGGATGCACACCTGCTCTTTTCATGGTGGGGCTGGGCTGCAATGCTACCTACCCACACATACTCCTCTCATGATGCACCTGAAAAGAATTCTCATCTCCTGAAGCTGTGGTCTTTCCGTGGAGCAGGATGAATGGGCAGAGTCGGACGTTAGAGGCCAGAAGGCTAGTGAGAAGGCCATGGCAAAATCCAGGCCAGTTACCATTACTGAACATTTTGATCAAAAATTCTATTAAAAAAAAATCCTGATCAAAAGGAGGAAAAAACAGAGTTTCAAAATCTCATGGAATCCAGACTTTCTGGAGCCATGGAGGCTGGATGAACCCCCGAAACTACTGCCCTAAGATAATCTTAAACCTTAAACCAAAAATATTCCCTGCCAAAACCACTCACTGCTGTCCAGACGATTCTGACTCATACCAACCCTAGAACTGATCCATAGGGTTTACAAGGCTGTAAATCTTTACAGAAGCAGACTGCCAACCTTTTGGTTCGCAGCTGAGTGCTTTAACAACTGTGCCACCAGGGCTCCTAATATCCCCTGAAGTCTTCTTAAAATCAAACAATAATTTAGCTTAACTAGTGAATAATGTCTGCTTTGAGCTGTATGCACTTTTAATATCTATATATATGGGATCAAATTAACAACAGCAACGGAATCCTTAGGGGGCAGTGAGTTTATCTTAATGGAGGAGGAACAACTCAGAAATGGAGGGTAAGAATAGTTGTACAACTCAAAGAATGTAATCAATGTCACTGAATTGTACATGTAGAACCTTGAAATGGTGTATTTTTTGCTGTGCATATTCTCAACAAAATAAAATAAATTATTAAAACAAAAACCCAGGCCAGACAGGGAGTAAAGGGAGAAAGCAGAGTGAGCCAAGTAGTCCCTGTCCCCAGAGGGCGACCCTTAGAGACAGGAGGAGGGGGAGCAGTTGCTTTGTAAACAAAACGCTGACTACCCAGCTTGCTGGCAAGGGGCCCCCAGCACTGCCCCACTGCAACCAGACCCCCCTCCCCAACTTCATGCACAGGGGCAGAGAACTAGGGGGCTTCTAATCCCCCTGGAGCCACCAAGGCCCCAAGGACAGCTGGGGACTGAGGCCCCAATGCCCTCGACCACCCAAGCTCCCCCATCCCTGGGCCTCAACAGCCATCTCCTTAAACTCCAGCATCGCCCAGCCAGACACCAATCCTGGTCACGCCCCAAGGACTTTGCTAATGAAGTTCCCATTGCCTGGAATGCCTCCCCCCTACCCCTTGGGACACTTACTCATCCTTCAAGACCCCAGTTCTAACATCCTCACCTCTCTGAAGTCATCTCCAGCCACCACCCCCTTCCCCACCCCACATCTCATTCCTCAGGCTCCCATCCACCCCACTGCAGAGTGGGGAGGCTGAAAATGAGGACCCTCTGGCCAAAACAGAATGCAGATGTGTGTGTTCTTTGGCTTGCAAGGCTTTCTCAATTTTGGGGGGTTAGTTATCAGCAGTTTAAAATCAGGAGATTTCATATAAAAGTCAGAACTTCTAAGCTCTCTTTAAAAGGGACATGTTCTATGTGTATGTAGGAATTTTTGAAATGGTGTATCTTTGGCTATGTGTATTTTCACCAAAAAAAAAAAAAGGTTGAGAATTAATAATTAATTAATTAATTAAGAGGGTTAATATGTTGTGGGGTTGTTAACCAATGTCATAAAACAACATGTGTACTACCGTTTCATGAGAAACTGTTTGTTCTGTAAGCCTTCACCTGAAGTACAATAAAATATTAAAAAAAAAAAAAGGGACATGTTCTAGTGACACTGGGCACTTGTCCCCATTGGCCACAATTGGCAGAGGCTCCTGCAGCTGCCCGCCTCAAATGGTCCACGTACTCTCCAGTTAACATAGATACCTGTCTCTCTACAGCAGCACATCCAACCTCCTTTGCTCAGAGAACTCCCTGCCCAGCCCCCAGCACATCGAGTGTGTGGTCTGTGCAGAAAACACTCTAAGCGTTTGTGTGCACGTCTCTACCTCCTGCAGCCTGCAGATCCGCGGCGCAGGGCCACGGCTTACTGACCTGGTGCCTGGCACACAGTAGGCCGACAAGTACCAATTTCCTTTCATGCCCCTCCCCACAAGCTTGGGTGTCCCTCGAGGGCAGGGACCAAGCACTTATTAAGTACTTAGGATATGAATGCATGTACAGCTGATATTATCCCCAATTTACAGAAAAGTAGACAGAGGCTCCAAGGTGAAGTGACTTGCCAGTCACATAGGAAACAGCTAAATCTTGAGTCAATCACTTCTTGACTTCAATTTTGGTGTTTCATCCCCCCGTGACACCCAGGAGTTCCTACAATAAACATAATACCACTACCATTATAACTATCATCGTTGTCATTATTATTGCTAACAGGTATTATTTACTATGGGCCTCATTAAGCAGTTTTACATACATCATCTCATTTAACCCTTACAACCAATCCTGTCACTATCCACATTTATAGTCTAGGAACAGGAGACTCAGAGAGGTTAAGTTACTTGCCTAAAATCACATAGCTAGTCAGCGGCAGAGCTGAAGACTGAACCCAGACTCCATGAAAGGGAGACAGCTCCAGAGCCTGCAAGGGAACCTTGGTTGGGATTGTGGAGGAAAACACGGTATTGGGGGGGGTGGGGGAACCTCAGCCACTGAGGCTTCAGCCCTTAGTCAGGCTCCCACTGTGCTCTCCCAGCCCTAGCCACAGCTTTCCCTGCAAGGTGCTGGGGATAATGAATGAGATGCTCTGGTTGCCATGGAGATGCCATGGCAACGCAGCACTTTCGGGAAATACCACGGTAACCGTGGTCACTGCTCTAGAGTTGCAAGTCACTCTCTATCTCACCCCCACCTGAAAATGCTCTAGTTCTCTCCAACCCTCGCCAGGACCCATGGAAGCAAGGGGGCAGAGGTACAAGGGCCTGCTTAGAGGGCAAGCTGTCCTGAGACCTGGGCCCTGATGGATGGGTGGCTTCAGGAGTGAGACCTAGAGCTCCCTGAGGGCAGGCGCAGAGGCTGAGCTTCCCGTGCCTCCCACGATGATGTGCACCCAATAACCCCACTCACGTGCTATCAGTGCCTACTACCCACCAGCAGCCTCCCAAGAGGGGCTATAGGCATCATCTCATTCTGCCCTAATGATCTTAGAGGTGGCAGTGCAGTGGCCACTAGCAAAGCAGTCAAGAGCACAGAGTAGAGCCTGTCTGCCTGGGCTTGAACCTTAGCTCCGTTATCTACTACCCTTGTGACCTTTCAGCATGTCTTTCAAACTCTCTGAGCCTCAGTTTCCCAAACTGTAAAACAGGATTTATACTACTTATCTGTTGCCAAGACTAAGGAAGACAATGCATGTGAAACACTCAGCTCAGGGCCTAGAACACAGTGATGTAGGCTAAACATTACCCACTTAACAGATGTGGAAACTGAGGCTCAGGAACGAACTTGTCCAAAGCCACATACCAAATCAATAGCGGATTCGGAAAGAGAGAGGAAGGAAGATCAGGATGCAGCCAGAGGGGAAGAGCAAGAGAATGGGCTTCAGGAAAGAGTGAAAGATTTAGGATCACCCTGAGGGTCGAGAATAAGCTAATGATCCATTCCCTCATCCTGTATTTATTGTGCACCTACTAGGTGCCAGGATGGTGCTAGGCACTAAAAGTGCAGTGGTGACCAAGTGATTTCTAAGGCCTTTGGGCTCCAAGGTTTTATGTCTCTGGTGGGATGCTGCTGTAGGATGAAGGGGGGGAAGGTCCCCAAGGCCCCCATGCTCACCCAGCTCAGACTTTATACCCTGCCTTGGTCATTCCTGACAATGACCCCTGCAGGCCCCCAACACACACACACACACACACACACACACACACA